>NW_016909436.1:700777-759376 GCF_001483705.2 Eufriesea mexicana
AAGAGCGGTGGTTTTCAACGTCGCTTCAGAATTGTTTGCAAATGTTCCAGTAAAACCAGGTCAGGACGAACCTGTTGGGGAAGCTAGGAACAAAGTCTTATCTCCCGCGGGGGCTGTCCTGATTGTTACGTTACCTATTAATAAAATCGTATTCCCTTTATGTGTAGGTGTGTATCGAGACGAACATTCTGTCTAATCTTGTTAGATTGTTTTAAAATTAATAGCTATCCTCTTCTACTCTAATATTTGTACGGCTAAATTCCATTTTCGTCTCGTTTATTCAAGTTAATATCGTCAATATAATATATATGTAAATATATGTACGCTTAATCGATCAATGTCTATTACATATCTAAATCTTGTATTCTTAATGTAATAATCGTTAACCATGTTCGTTTTATTGTACATGATTTTTCATTTTTCTTTCGTTTTATATTGTTAAGTATCTTTTAAAGTTCTCAAGTTCAGCTGATATTTTAAGATCTCAATTATTTAAAGAATATTTTTCTGGTACTATGTGAGACATCTTAACGATAGTCGATTAAACATAATTCTATGAAGTATTATTGTACAGGATACTAAGCATAGTATGTGAACTTAGATTTTTCTCAGTATTATTGCTTGTTTTTTGCTTGATGAAACGTGCGTATTTTCTAGCAACTTTCTGGCGAAAACTGGTGTGTACCGAGAAGATTATTCGTGTAGGTTGTGCGAGACGCGTCAACCTAGATCTGAAGTAGAAGATTGCAGGAATTGCAGAAATTTTTGTTCGGGGGTGTGCCTGCGTCAGCCTTAAGACTAATTAACTAATCGGATGTCGCGAGCGTCATAAATGTAACCGAAGTAAACGCACGTCAAATACCACATCATTCTCCCTAACTAACGTATTTTTCTTCATCTTTTATCCTCTTAATTCGTGGCTTATTTTTGTTTAAGTAAAGGAATATCTCTTGAAACGTTACTTTACTTTTTGCTCATAAAGATACACGTATTAAAAGTTCATCACATTTTGTCATTTAATTCGATATTTGTTTCAGTTGCTCAGTGTCTCAGCCCATACCTTACCGCCTATGAAGATGCTTTGTACATCATTCATTACATCTCTATTATCGTCATCTGTGACTAAGAATCAATCGGTAGATGATAGAATTGACAGGTAATTTAGTAACATTTTGTCATCTCGATAAGGTAGGCTATAAAGAAATTATAGCGAGTAAACTGATTAAATCATATGGAAATATAGCTGAATAGATTAATAGTCAATTAATTTTAGGTAGATCTTAATGCCAACGTTGATTCTTATTTTGATTTCATTAGGGATGACGCAGTTCAGTCTGATGAGGACTCAGCCGCGGAGAGCGAAGAAGAACTATTACGACTGGAAAAGCGTGAATCTTCGCCTGTGGTTGAAATCGATGATGTCGATGAAACTAAAGTGCAACTTGTCGATCACAATTGGTCTTTCCTGGCGACTATACTTCCGGACCGAGAAGAAATCGAGCTTGATAAATAAAAAAATATAGATATTGATAGACATCAATTTTCAATTTTTATCTTTTTTTTCTAATCAGTTTTACGTTATCTTAAAAAGTTTATATTAAATGTAAAGATTGTATATTTGTTTATTTACATGATTTTTACATTTTATAGGTCAATTATTTGCAAAATAATTTGCAGAAGAAATAATTTTTGTCTGATTTTTTATTTTAGACTGAATTGCTAAGAATACAGACACGAGAAAGTGAAACTATTTCGTGGACTACGTATTACATATTACATGACAAATACAATGTCTACATTTATATATAAATATTGTACATATATTGAAATAGTATACAATAATTATCAGATTTTATTGAAAATTTGTCTTAACGTTATGTTGGCTTTGGTAATTCATCTAGTCGAAAGCTATACTCGACCAACTCGGAAACAATTTCGGTTAATCGTTTACTATATACTGGATCAGTTTTCATGACTTTAAGCAATGTCTCGTTTCTATTATTAAATACATACTCATGATAACCAATAGAATCATTCATAATTTCC
This sequence comes from Eufriesea mexicana, assembly GCF_001483705.2. Lineage (NCBI taxonomy): Eukaryota > Metazoa > Arthropoda > Insecta > Hymenoptera > Apidae > Eufriesea > Eufriesea mexicana. Next base: position 702,824 of record NW_016909436.1, read on the forward strand.
ATGCTTGTTTTCTTATCTAACAGCACAGTCTGAAAATATATAGCTGCTGTGATTATAGCAGCTAATCTCTGTTCCTCCATACCTTCGATTAATTCTGACCAAGGTGGAATTTCTAGAGAAACTGATTTTGTCGAGTTCATGGTTTCACGTAACACGCTATAGTAGTGCTTCAACATACTTTCCTCCCAAGTTACTCTAAAATGTTTATCAGCGGTGAGATACAAAAAGTTTGCCACGTCGTGTGCCAAAGGAGAATATCTCATCAATTGAAAATCTAGCAACAAACAGTTTGGGGGTACAGTATTACTGAACATCAAATTATTTCCCCACAAATCTCCATGACTAATAACGTTTCTTTTCGTAGATGACATTTCCAGGGCTGCATGCACTTTCTCACAAGCTTTTGGTATTAAAGTAGCATCCAGACCAAGATGTTCAGCAATAGCAACTATGGCGTTTACGCTTACGTCGAACCATTTCTTAGTCTTCCCAGTTTCAGAAAAGGCGTTCTCGATGAAGGCATGCGGATACATCTTCTTAAAAGTTTTTCCAAGACGCGCTTCAGCCAGCAAACAGGAAGCGTGTAACTTGGCAATGGCTGTTAGGCCGGATACAATAAGTTCCTTGTTAAATAACTTGGTTCTTAATGAATAACCCTTAGTTTCTAAATCTTCAAATACCAACAAATTGTCCTTGACTAAGAAACAGGTTGCAGTCCATGGTTCGCCCTTATACTCGTGATACAATTGTGGGATTATGTCACGATAGAAAATTTTCTCTTTCAAAAAAACACATTTGTCGAGTACATATTCAGCTTGGGTGGGAATATTATACGGCACGGCTTTAACGAAAAAAGACAGTGTATATTTTTCGCTTACGGTTTTAATGTTCACGCTGAGTCTCTGATGAGATCCCAGATATCCAAGCTTTCCATCGGAATATAATTCTAGAGAAAAATTTTCCACCACCGCTTTGCCACCTGCCGCGTGTTTCACTAGAACTTGTACGTCTTCAAGAGTCAGTAAATTATGATAAGCATTCGTATCAGAGCACGATTGTTCGACGTTAAAGCATTTAGACACAATTTGAACTTCTGACTCTGATTTTGACATGGTCGAGGAAGTAAATACCATAGCATATGATCCTCTTTATATAAGCGACAAATTTTAAGTGCTTTCTCTTTAAATCATATCTATGATATATTTACAACAGGTTGCCGGATACCTGTCTTCTCGCGTGTGTATTTACTGTCAAATAACATCTTGATAAAATAGCAACCGGACAAGGAGTCTGTGCACTATGAGATTCAGATCGTATTATAATCAAGTACGTGGAAAAATCATAACGTTTGTGCTACAGCTAAATTTAACATTAAAAACAATAATTGCAGCAGTGACATAAATCAATCCTCGTCCACATGCCTTGATACTTTAATCCAAGAAGATTTTGATTTTACGCTATTCTGTCTCGACGAACGAATAACCAATACGGTATCTCAAAGATATTTAAGATACTGGCACCCATGAAAAGCCCAACTGCACTTCCAACCGAAACTGAAAATAACAAGCAATCAGGATACAAGTGGAATCAAAGTTTATTGCACTATATTATGAAAAAATACTTCTAACATTGACAAATTTCAAAAACATATAATAGTATTTTATTATATCAAAAAAAGTTTCTGGCGTTTTTTCAAAACGTCAGTTTGTTTTGCTTTTTTAATACAGTTAATATCAGATACTTCACTTCAGCTTTATCTACTCATCGATATCAAAAATACAAACTTTCGTACGGAGTAATCGTAAGAAATTCGCGTGTTTAATAATTATTAATAAAAATTAATAAAAAAGAAATTGATAGGGAAAAAAAGGGATGGCGATGCATAATTTATATGATTTATCTCAAAAAGGAAAAAACTGTTTGCATCATAAAACAAAACGTTTCTAATAATTATACATTTTATAATTTATGTAGTAAAATATCTTTTTTTCTGTGTATATAATTACATAGCTCATTATAACATTTTATAATATAATATTAATTGCAGGTAACTACTAGGTTACTATATTTCCCCCTGTTTACAGATTTAACTATTTTTATTATATCTGTTATCTGAACAGGTGACTTCACATGTTTCCCCAATTTCTTTGTCAATGTCGGAAGTATAACGTGTTTGATAATGACAGTGACACTGATAATGGAAAGAACTATAAGAAAAAGCTTCATTTGTTTTTGCAATTTTATCAAATAATAATGTGTCCAATGAAATTGATCATATAATCGATGTTATTAATTGTGATCGTTGAACGTTTACCTATAACATCTAAAAGATCGTTGACCACGTATCGGCGATATCGCATCGTTGGATGTGAGAGCAGTGTAAAATGAAGTCGTGTAAATAATTGACTCGGAGAATCGTATTCATAAGGTTCCAATCGATTCCTACAATAAAAAATATAACATTAAAGTTAAAAGTATCCAAACTTAATTTGATGATAGAAAAATATGGACCAACAATTTTCATTTTACTCAGTATCGACTCTTTTTTAACTCTCATATGTGCTTTCAAATACACTCATATACAAAATAAGCTACCATGTGCAAACATTTTGCTTGGAACGTAATATTTTCGTAAGATTCATACACGATTAACGATGTCCCCTCGCAATCCGGTAAACATCCTTCATCCTTGAATGATTGCATCTCAATGCTTGCTTTATTAGCGATTATGCAGAGCATTTCGGTACCGTTGCATGCTCTTGCACCTCGAGGCACAAGATAATAAAAATTCACACAACCACACAGCTTTATCATTCGTTCTATAATTACCTAAGAACGGATGGCATTTAATTTATTAGTATCGATGATTATAAATTAGTTTCTTCGACAGCCAAAAATGAGGAAGAATTAAATTCAAAAGAGTATCTGCGTATTTTCGTACTTCTAGATAACACGAGTCGCTACTGTAAACGTCGAATCGATAGTTTGCTCGTTTTTCGCCAGGAAACCTACATTTTCTGTGCTCGATCGCAATTTGCTTTACACCGTCCTCGTTGAATGTGTCCTTCATCGTAAACTCAACTCGGGTTGTTTTGCCGGCTTTTAAACGTATCTCATATTTTTCCACATTATTAAATATTGGTAACTGTAGATTGTTGAGAATGTGTACCTGAAGTTGCATAATTTATATTAATCAATGATTATATTAATAAGAAAGTTATTACTAATATTCTTTCTATTATTTAATTTAAAAGTCTTATCGAACAAAATGCACAATCCTTTTTGACAAACATATTTGATTAATATCAAATTTTAGATAAATGTATTAACAAAAATTTGTAACCCTTAAGTTGATCATCTCAGGAATATAAAACGCATAAAATCTTATCAGTTTATACTTCTTTAAAACTGTTTAATGATTCACTAATGATATTGTTGAATGTTATATTAACACATTAACAAATAATTGATAAAGCTAAATGGAATATTGATGAAACTTCGAAACACTTGATTAAAAGCCTCTTACAATATAAATTGAAATCCTCATTATATTGTACGTAAAATACGTATTCCCTTAGAAACTTTTAAGAAAACAATTAAAAGCTATATATGTTTGATTATTTAAATCCAAAAATCATTGAAATGAAAGTAAAATTACGAAGTTATTAGATAATTTAAAAGATTATTTAAGAAAGAAAAATACGAACTGTAAATCCAGCAAAAAGGTATCTTTTCATCTTTGCATCTAAACGAATATTAATGATAAGATCACCATATTTTACGGTGCGATTCACAAAGAAATGCACGCTCGATTTGCCATTATCTTTCAAGTGAAACGAATTTGCTGCGATACAATAACCTACGCCGGTTTTTCTTAATTCTTGAAATTCGTTGCAACAATTAAACTTCATATTGTTCCATGTGCATTCTGCTAAGAATTCTTTACAAGGAACCCGCATCTGCAATAAATATTCTTAATATATATTTTAGTTTATGCATTTTACAAGCATAATATTCAACTGCAATTCTTCACCGTTTGATAAAGAGACAAAAGATCTTCAGATGATACTCGCAGGAAACTTGGATTGGAATAATTTGTAAATAATCCTGGGTTTCTTAAAAAAAAACAGAAAAGAACATATGTATTTTTAAACATTAGTACCCGAATATAAATATTTGAATAAATTGTTTGATAATAAAAGTATTTGAATTTGCAATAATTTAATTGTAATTATAGTATATAACACAATCAAGATTTCTTTATATTGTTATTAAATATTGTTAAATACTCTTCAATTTAATATACCTTTTAAAATATTTTCTAATTGCGGAAGTAGAAGAAATGCAAAATGCAATTGCAGGAAATGGTGTCTGCCAATCAATGTAAGTAGTCTCGGTGGTTAAAGCAACAGGATATTGAATATAATTTCTTACCACATTGTTGATCATATTTGCACAACCATACCAAGATAGTACACAAAAACTTAGCCAAAATAATCTGTAAATTATTTGACGAAACAGTATTGGTGGAATATGTTATGAAATATGTAAAATCTCTTGATCATATATGTCCATTACATTAATTAAAACTAAGTTTAATCCAATTTAATATAAAACTAAGTAAAAAAAATTTCATTCAAATACGTTTTAGCTATGTACCTTTCTATATAAGAAAGTTGATCATCTACAAGATATTTAACACCATGTATGCTACAATTTGCTAAATATTGTTTAATAATTTTCCAACAACGATTCAATTTTGTCTTCATTGTTATACGAGCAAACTAAACTAAAGAAATGAACTGAACTATTTTTATAATTCTAATCGAATCGATTTGGTATAGTATAAGTTACCTTATAAATTATACAAAACTCGATTTAATCTCTCGTAGGTAACATAAATTCATGGTTATTTTATTACACACACTACGTTTGTTTCATATATTATTTTAAATTTTTGGAAATAAATTAATAAACATAAATACGTCTTTTAATTATGATTTAATTATTATGATTTTAATTTTAAACTAATGTATTTTTGATACATTTGATATAGCTAATTTACAGAGAAATTGAACGTAATTGGATGTATTTATATACTTTTTTTTTAATAATTGTGCATATTTTAATAAAATTAAACATAAAAATCATAGTAAAATTTAAAATCTTACTATTTTCATAAAGATAATAAAAGTATCTTCATGATAATAAATTGTAGCAAAAATGTTTAAAATTACTTAAAGTAATCTAAAATTAATAAAAAAGAATTTCAAATAATTAATGAAACATTTCTTGCATTTATTTTACTTTTATTTTGTATACATTTTTAAACATATTTATATATGTGCACCGCATCTAAATATATATGATCACCATACGTTACAAGTGTATGCTTGGATGTAGTATTTTGAGGTTAGAAATTTAGAAACCAGTACGAAACAATTAACTTTATTAATTATTGCTGTGTTTAATTGGAGTTAAATTGTATAATTAATAATACGTTGCATCCTTTACAATCTAAAAATATGAATAGATATCTCATTAAATTTTCGTATCTCGGTACACAATACAGGTATATCCACATGTCTAATTGAAAGTAATGTATATATTTGATTAACAATAATTTATTCTTAAACATGATATTGTTGCTAAATTGATATTATCAATTTATAAAATTAAATTTATTTTATCTATGTATTTAGAGGAGTGCAAAAAAATACAATTGCAAATATAAATATTAACATATATGATCCTGACACTATTCAAGGGGTTTTAGAAAGTGCTTTTTCAACACTAAATCCAAAATGTATAACATTCCCAAAAATAGCTTGTTCTAGTAGGTAAATATGTCCTAATACAGTAGATTTTATTTAACATAACCTTTTTAGATATTAAATACATGCATATATATATATATATATATATATATATAATATAAAACAATTTATAGAACAGATGTTGGCGTACATAGTTTCTATAATTTAGGTCATATTGATCTACAAAATGCATATAACAGTTTTTATAATCCCAATGAAGTACTTAAATATGTAAATCAATATCTTATAAATTGTAAACACGATATAAGGTATTTAAATATTTAATATTTCTGTGTCTTTAGATTATTAAAAATTAATTGCTCATTTCTTTAAGGTTATTAGAATTTATTCCAGTGAAAAATGATTTTCGTGTAAGAAGACTTGTAAAGCGTAGAACTTACCTTTATAGATTTATGAGACCTAAGGATAATGATAATTACAAAATTCCTATCATGGAATTAAGACATTGTTTTCATTTTAGGTATAATTTATATTTATAAAAGATATTTAATCTTTTTTGTAAATTAAACATTATATGAAAATTGTATAAATTGTTTATTATAGATCAGATACTTTTGATCCTGAAAAGTTAAAACAAGCAACAAAACTTTTTATGGGACTAAAGGATTTTAGAACATTTTCTGCAAAAAGTCATTCAAAGAGAGAAATCCTATATAGAAGAGAATTAAATAGTTTGTATTTAGAAAAAGGTACAGCGTTTACGCCATATGATTCTTTGTCACAGAATTTTGACTTTTGGAATATAACTTGCTCAGCACCATCTTTCTTGTATAAGCAGGTATTAACATATATTTTCTATATGAATGTATAATATTGTATATTATAACATAGATATTAACGTTATTTATTTCCTGGAAACATGTTATAAATTACAATATATAATGATCATAATTATATTAATGATAATATTTCTTAATCAATTCTTTTTTTATAGGTTAGACGAATTGTAAGTTGTTTACTTGGTATAAGTTGTGGCTTAATAACAGAGAAAGATGTAATTACAATGTTACAAGTTCCCGGACATCACAATTTTCTTTCTTGCATACCATTAGTTCCGCCATTTGGTTTATACCTCGCAAATATAGAATATCATCAAGAATATTTAGATAAATTCATTATAAAATATAAAATATCTCCTGATGATAACAGCGTTATACCATTAGATGAGAATAAAATATAATAAACATTTAGAAATTTTCATAAATAGCATCAAATAACTTTCTTTGTCAGCCTAATTTACTTTACCTGTTGTTTAAAGTACTACTTGTATATTAACAATGGATTTAAACAGTTTAATAAAAAATAAAAAATTGCAGTTGAAAAGCTGTAAAACTGTAGTAACTAATATGCTTGGTCAAAAATATGAAGAATTTAATGGAATAAAAAAAAAGTTACCACTCATTGGAATACCATTTGTGATAGATGATAAACCTGATTTACAAATTGCACATGTAATTAAAGGACTATTCCTAAGTTCACAAGATCCTGTTGTAAGCAAAGAAATTTTACAAAAATACGAAATTCGTCATGTTTTAAGCATTGGTATTGATATATTGATAAAGTTTGATGACATCAAATATTATTATTGTGATTTATTAGATTTACCTGAATCTAATTTACTTCTAGCAGTAAAAAAATGCATTAGAATCATAGATGAACACCGTAATGAAAATATTCTTATACATTGTAATGCTGGTGTATCCCGTTCACCAGCAATTGTTATATCTTACATAATGGCTTTGGAAAAAATACCTTATGAAGATGCATTCAATAAAGTAAAAAATGTAAGAAATTGTATTAAACCTAATGAAGGATTTGTACAGCAATTAAGAGCATTACAACTCTCAACTATATTGTAGTAAAAAATATATAAATAGTAGTATATTATGACAGAGTTTGTTTAAAAATGCTAATGTAAAGGATAAAAGGAAAAAATAACATTTTTTAACAATAGATTAATTATGTATATATTGTTACAGTAGAATTCATGTATCATGATATTATGTGTACAGAGAATATTATTTCATAATTACAATTACTTCGTATTTATAATTTATTAGAAAAGGTACATTCATGCACAGCATCTATCAAATTTTTAGCCAAAACTAAGCATATTAAAATTGCTAATTCTGGCATTCTGTATAAACTATGCATTGGAGATGACACATAAGTCGTCGTACCAAGTAGTTTTATAAAAATTACTGTAAATCTAAAAAATATAGATGAATTTCTGTATACATGATAGTATCTATTATTTCATTTGTGATAGTAGTATATTATTGTACCTGTAGTACAATAGCTATCATATTGATTATATATATATATATATATATATATATATATATATATATATATATATTTATATATATATATATATATATATAAAATAATGAAATTATTATCAGTATTTATATAGTGTATACATATATATGTGTATATATATATGTATATTTATATATAATTATGTATAATCTAATATTCACATTCCTCCAACAATTGAAATGAGCTGTCTTGAAGAAAATAGACAAGGCACTTGAACCGAATATCTTTTTCTTAGCTAGTTGGCCTCATAAATAGTAGAATGCAAAAATTTGCACATCATACAGCAAACAGTAAAATAGAATGAATAAATAAAATCAGCTATTTAAAGAATATGACGTATCGCTTGTATTATAAATATCCATGATTCTTTCCTTTTAATGGCGCCAATGATCTCGTGTCTCGTCTTTGATAACTGCATAAAAGCAGTACAAAAATAGTAAGGCCTTCTAAAGATTATGTTCCCTTAATGCACATTAATAATTACTAACACTTCTGCTTTTCTTAAATCCAGTATTCAATAATATACATGATCATTTAGATTTTGTTGCAAATTTGTTCGCTTTCTAACACATTATTAATTATGCTAGCTATAATAGACTCTAATATCATAATGTGGTTCAAAAACAATTCCACTTAAGTTCAACATAACAAAAAAATGCAATTTATATGTACAAAAAATATAAATAAATTAACAAAACATGCTTGGTTAAACGCAAAACATTTAGCCACGCAATCTATACGGATAGAGACAATCTGAGAAATATATAATATACACAAAAAATTAGTTCCTACGAAGCCACAGTCTTAAGTACAACATATCTGTACCTGAAAGGCATATGAGCAGAAATAAAAGTTATGAAGAAATCAGATGTTCCTTTACGAATGAAATAACGCGCAATTTGCGTCTGACTGTATGTGTGAATATTCCTAACATGGCAATCAACTTAAAATTATGCGTTACAGTTACAGATACATAGGTAATTAGTATATGAACTGTAAATATAAACACCATCGTCAAATGTTATGTAGTAAACCAGTATCAGAGTCCAATAGAGTGGCCAGGTCGTATGCAGCAACATCAGTAATGGAACAGGGAACCACCTAGCACTAATGTGTGTACCCTTTTGTATTGTTTGTCAGAGGAAAGTTATCATATATTGTTATCTTATATGTTTCATTGATTTTTACTCTATTTAAGTATTAACGCTTCACACCCCAAGGACCATCAGGATTAGTCACAGGCACATGAGAATATCCAACAAATTGTGGAAATTCTTCAACGCTAGCGGTGTTCGGAGCACTTTGTTGTTGCTGTTCCCAAGGTCCTCCTTTCACTACAAAGCCGGAATTTCCAGAATTTCTTTCGTCGCGTTGAGGAGAACGTAAATTTTCGCGATATTCATTTTCTAAAACGTCTTGAATCTAAAATTTAATAAGTTTCTTCTAAAATAAATTTTCAATGATACTTATAAATAGTTAGTATTCAATGATACTAACGAAAGTATTTGAACACTAAGGTACGTTTGACTTTAACCATCTATATTTTTATTAATTACGGAAGAAATATGCTCAAACTTCTTTATTTTGATAACGCATTTATCGTACGTATTTAGTAAATAGTAGTTAAAACAAACGTATTTGGGCTTATTTAAATTCATCTGAACAAGCTATTAAAATTAGAATATCTTAATATTCGAATGCTTTCCTTAACCTCTGTATGTTACACAATAAACTTACATATTCTTCTTCTAAATTCAATAAACGATCCTTGGCATCAGCTACATTTTCTTCCGTACCCACAATTGTTACAATATTGGGATCAGGATCCGTTTTTCTTGGGAATTTGATATCCACTTTAAATTCGTCCATTATTTTACGAATATTTCTACCTTTTGAACCGATTAAACGTGAATGCACAGCAGCATTTATATACACTTCTTCTTTCGTCAAACCATTCTAAATTATATAAAATGAGTACTTTGTTAATAATCATCATACTTGAAAAGTAGTTAACCTTTTAAACGAACTTACTAATTCATTAACAATCTTCATTATATCATCTCTTGCAGTACAGGCATTTTTTTCGTAACCAGTGATTGTAATGATATGTTCTTCAGGATCACCTTTACGTGGAAAATTAATTTGAACGTCATGATCACTGCGTATTTTATTAATCACGGCTCCCTTTCGTCCAATTATTTTTGGATGATATTCTGGATCAACCTCGATCTAAAATAGAACGTATTAAATTTCTTATTTTAAAATATTAATTTATAAACATAAACTCAGTAACCTTTAACTCAAATGATTTTAAAGCTCTATCTTGTCTTTCAGCTTCCAATGCTTTACATTTATCAAGTATAGCTTGTTTCGCATTTTCGACACATGATGGTGTTCCGGAAATCTAAATGGAACATAACATCTAATGTTAAATATTACATCGATGTTATATTTCAGGATTAAATATTGCATTGCATGTACCTTAATATAATCAAGTTTTTCTTCCGCTGGGGATAACATGATATGAACATCATATGTATTCATTAGTTCTCGTACATCACGGCCTTTTTGACCTATTATAGAACGATGGAGATCAAACGGCACTTCCACCTAAAAATTATATTACAATACATATAATTTTTTGTCAATTTTAAATTGTTGAACACTTGAAACTATTTAGAAAAATACTAACTTCTATTGTAATTGGTACAAGATCAAGTAACGCTTGTTTAGCAGCTGCTACATTCTCTGGCTGTCCAGTAATACGAATAATATCACAAACTGGAACAGTTTCAGGAACTTCTCCATTTTCACCATTCATCTGTTCTGCTACACGCTGCTCGTCTAAAATATGAACATCTTAATCGGAAACTTTATAATCTTTATTAAAAAACAAAAGCTGTTATATACTAACCATATGTATTCCGATCGGGAAATTTAATCTGTACGTCATGCTCAGATGTAATCATTTGGACTTTACGTCCCTTTGCTCCCATCACTGTACGATGATGTTTTTGAGGTATTACACATTCTTCTGTTACCCTCGATTCCTAGAAAATAACACATACAATTAATGTGTAAAATAATTACAAGAATAGAACAAATTCTAGAAACAGAAAAATAAAAAATTTACCAATTCTTGTACAGTTTCAAGCATCCGTTGCTTTGCTGCTTCTATACATTCGTGCGATCCTTTCAAAATTACACGATCACTATCGACACCAGCTCTTGGGAATGAAATTTGTACTCCTCCACACTCATTTGCAATACGATGTAATACACCTCCTCTTCGAGCTACAAAATGTCTATGATGTTTTGGGTCAATGCGAATCTCACCTTCAGTAATATTATCCTATGAAATGTAAAATTCGATATATGAAATGAAAAATATTTATGAAACAAAAAATAATGTAATTAAAAATGCTAAAATCTTACAATTTCACTAATTATAGCTTCTAGTTCAGCTTTAGCTTTTTCAACAGCCCATTTCCTCCCAATAATAGTAATTACTTCTTTATCTTGATCTTCTTCAGTTGGAAATATGATTCGTGCTCCTGTAGACTCTCTTATCTAAAAGAAAAGGGATTGTAATCAATAAATAATTATATAGTATAAGCTACCTCGTTAGATAAACTTACAAACCTTTTTAATATTGGCACCATTCTTTCCAATAAGGAATTTGTGATGTTGTACTTTGGCACGTATTTCAGCTGAGTAACTGGATAATTGCTTTTCATGTGTAAGTTCACGCAATTGCTGTTTTGCCTTTTCAACATCTTCTTTAGGCCCCCTAATAGTTACCTATAAATAGTACATTTGTATTAATATTTGTACGTATATTTAAGTACATTTAAATAAAGCTATTTACCTTATCACTTTGACTTTCTGCTGTTGGAAATTTAATTGCAACACCACCACAATCTTCCATAATAGAATGAATTAATTTTCCACCAGTACCAATGAGAGAATTATAAAATTTCGGTGGTATTACTATCTCTTCCATAACAATATTGGCCTAATGTAAAAGATTTATTGATTACAAATTACAATTATCAATTATATATTTTTCTAACAATATAAATATTACCAATTCATTTTGTATTTTCTGGATCATTTCTTTAGCTTTCTCTACATTTTCTTTTTTGCCCGTGATAGTTATAACATCGCTTTTCTCACCTTCAGCAGGTAAATCAATTTTAGTTTGTGTCTCTTCTCTGATCTAAATTATAAATTGTTTCGATATTTATGATTTGTTCCAAAATATTTAAGATAAGATATTTGAATACTAACTTTACGAATGTTTACTCCACCTTTACCAATGATAAACTTATGGAACTGTTTGAAAATAGGTACATCTAGGACATAATTATTTTCATTCAGTTCTTTTACTAATTTCATTAAATACTTATGGCACTTATCTACATCTTCTTTGGGCCCCCTAATTTTTACTATATCTCCTATTTCACCTGCAAATAAAAATCTTTTTTAAACATTTTTAAACTCTTCTGTGATTTTTTCTTTTTATCTGCCACATTTATAACATTGGGAAGAGAATGTTTTAAAAACAAAATATTTTTGTACTATAATTCTTCAATTAATTCTTACAGCTTCATATTTTGAATACAAGTAAATAATAAGAATATATTACAATAGAAATTGATAAATATGACCTACACTCTAAATATGCACACTGAGCTCTTATTGGCTAAATGCCAATAAGAGCTGAGGTCTTTCAAATGTTTATACCTGGCATAAATCCGAGTTCTAGTTATTGCATATATCACGCTACATACCTGGACCAGGAATAGTAATCTGTACTTGATTAAACTTATCTCTAATTTCTTTAATATTATCTCCCTTATTTCCAATAATACTAGGGTAATAACGATGATCTATTATCACATCTTTTTCTATTTCATTTTCCAATTTCCTCACCATTTCTACTAATTCCTATAATAAATCGAAATATTAAAATAAGAAATTTGGATTATGTAGTATTTATAGCTTGTAAAACAAATACAACAAACCGTCTGAGCTTTGAGCACACCGGCAACGTTTCCTTCAATACGAATTACGTTACTACCATCATTCTCAGAAATATTAATTACCACACCCGTTCCTTCTTTTACACGGTTTACTATAGAAAAAAGTATTGAAAAAAAAAATTAAAAAATTAAAATTTTAACATAATATAGTATTGATATAAAAATTGAATTTAATGTCAAAATACTTACCATTACAACCATTCTTTCCAATAATATGTTTATAAAATCTAGGATCAACATTTAATTCTGCAAAAGTGAGCTTAGATATAAGATCACTAGCCATTAATTGGAGTTCATTTTGTGCCTTTTCTACTTCTTCAGGAGGACCTTCGATTTTGATTTTATCTTCTTTCCCAGTAAACTCTACATTCACTTTTGGCATTTCTTGCATAATACGTTTAATATTAACTCCTTTTCTTCCTATTATATACTTATGAATCCAAACAGGTGCTGTTACCATGGCCGTACGAACACTATTTGCTTTTTCATATACTTTATTCAATGCTATCATATTATTTTTAAAATATTGTTAATAAACTGTGTTAATATATATTATTTCCCAACATATAAATAATAGTAAAATGAAATCACCTTGACCAAGCTTTTCTTGAGGTCCACGAAGAGTAATAGTTCCTGTGGGAGAATCTGATGCAGGCATTTCTACACTTACACCAGTTACTTGTAATATTTCTGCAATTGTACTACCACGTGGACCAATGACATATTTGTGCTGAGATTTTGGAACTTCAACTGACACTGTTGTACATCTCTTTTCCTAAATCAAAAATGTAAGTTCAGTTTTGAAACAAAAATCAATTTTTAATTATTAATTTTTATCCTATTACTTATACCATATCTCTATAAATGGCTTCAATTTTTTGCTTTGCTGCTAGGACACCTTCCTTTTCACCAGCTATAGTAATTTCATCTTCTTGTACAGAAGCAGGGGGAATATTAATTCGAGCACCAGTTTCTGCCATCATGGCATTGAGATTCTCATTATGTGCACCATGTATAAAGGGGTGATATATTTTTGGCACAGATATTCTTTCAAACGCTTTTCTTGACTAGTATAAAATTATCATATATTACTTTTTTCAATAAAATATAATTTAATAAAAATGTGATATATTTACCTGTTCATCCGAAATTACTCTAATTTCATGCTCAGCCTTTTCTATTCCTTCTTTAGTTCCTGTAATTGTTATTATATCTGACTGATCTTGTACAGATGGAACATTTATTTTTGTTGCAGTTGTTTTTTCTAGATCTTTTAAGCGCTGTCCCAGTTTTCCAAGAATCCAACGATGATGGTCCTTAGGAATGCTAATTTGTTTACTTGCCTAAAATAATTAAGAATAATTTAAAGATATAGAATAATATTATATTAATTTTATCTTATTATTAAATTTATTTGCAATATCAAACCTGAGTCTGAAATGTTGTTAAAATTCGACGTTTAGCTTCTAATACTTGATTTTGTTTACCAGTTATTAGGAATGTTAAAGATTGATCTTTTGATGTTGCTATTTCAATAATAGTATTTGTCTCTGTCATTATTGTTTTACATGTACGTATGGATTCACGTTCTCCAAATTTGTCACTATGATCAAATTTGCGCTCCTCTCCAGGCACACGAAACATCTAAACATCAAATCAATAGCAGTGAAATACACGCTTATAAAAATAATTAATATATTTTAGCTATTTAATTTATACCTGTGTAATAGTTATACGTCCAAGTTGTAAATTATTATTTATAGAGAAAATATTTAATTTTCCTGAACTTGAACTAGCTGACTCAGGAAGAACTGGGAATATCTCATCATAGGTAGGTGGCTCATAGGCCGTTCCCTCTTCCATTACTGACTGCTGCTGCATGATGGGGTTGTCCTGTTTCGTGCCAAGTCCTTACAGTAGCACTATAATTAAGGATTAAGTGATATCTACACATTTGTTATTAAACATTGAATTAAACTAATAAAGCATTAAACATAACGTAACACGTAATTCATTAAATAAAATTTATAAGTTTTAAATATATTAATTTAACATTATAGTTCACATTATAATTTAAAACAAAAGGTAAAAAATTACATAATATATTTGGTTGTTATATATATTTATAACATTTATTAATATTTACATTTATATGATTTAAATCATATACGTCTTATTTTACTTGATAATATTGAAAGAATTATAAAAATTAAATAGAAATAAAAAGCTCTGAATGAAATATGGAATATATGAAATATTTTTAAAATAATTCGGATGTTACTTAAACATTATATCTTTCTAGAATTTCTTTTAATAGTTCTTTTTTAAACAAATGTTCAATTAATAATTTGACACTTGATGCACACAATAAAAAACATCAAACAACAGTAGAAATTCGTAACGATTATTATGTCAAACAGGAAATAGTAAAGAAGATTCAAGTTAAATGCCAACATGTCAATGACCACGGAGTAGTTAAGCTAGTGACCACCATATGGAATGAAGTATTCACTTGACACGTCACAAGATCGCTAACCTTTCCGAAATGAAAGTATGCACATTGCATAGATCAAAAATAGAGTTTGCGAATTTGTACATCGAAATAAGGAGTAGATAATGTCGTTATATTCAAAGAGAAGGGAACATGGGGAGAGAGAGAAAGGTTCGTATGGACAGACAGAACATATCATGAAATAATACTTACTCTACCGTAAAATTAATAATTTGACACTTGATGCACACAATAAAAAACATCAAACAACAGTAGAAATTCGTAACGATTATTATGTCAAACAGGAAATAGTAAAGAAGATTCAAGTTAAATGCCAACATGTCAATGACCACGGAGTAGTTAAGCTAGTGACCACCATATGGAATGAAGTATTCACTTGACACGTCACAAGATCGCTAACCTTTCCGAAATGAAAGTATGCACATTGCATAGATCAAAAATAGAGTTTGCGAATTTGTACATCGAAATAAGGAGTAGATAATGTCGTTATATTCAAAGAGAAGGGAACATGGGGAGAGAGAGAAAGGTTCGTATGGACAGACAGAACATATCATGAAATAATACTTACTCTACCGTAATAAAGAAATCCGGCCCAATAATAAACGTATATTACGAAGCCAGTTTAATAGTGATTTGCCTGAAACATTACGAAATTCGCGAATATTAGACACTGATGAGGCACTTAATCTAATTATCATTGAGCAAATAATTATTTACTACTCTCACAAACGTACGTCTTTCCTTACCGGTAACGCAAAGTGAAATGAGATAAATACTAGCTTGGTTGCAAGAAGTTACTATAATACAGGGATATCGGATAGCATTTTCATTGTAAACCTTAGAATATAAAAAACACTAGTAAAGCTGCATTTATAAAAAAATGTTTACTACAATTTTTTATTTGAAATGTGTTCATATTTAAAGTCTGTAACAATTTAATCAAACATTTTAATTCTAAATATTTGCATTTTCACATATTCACAGGAATATGTAACTTCTATAATGATGAGATAAAAATATATTAGTATTTCACTATCTGTACAATGAAATTATAAATTGAAGATAATTACGTATAATTAGTATAAAATGCAGACATTATTATTAATTAGTAACTTTATTCATTTTTTTTATATCTATTTATATAAATTTTGTAAAAGAATATGAATCATAATTTCATGCATAATGCTAGTTACTATGTTCTATGTATATATATTATATTTACATAAAAAAAAAACAAAAATTATTGTTAGATGGAATTAATATCAAATTTATTTTTTACTTATTTATACTTCCAAGCATTGCAAGATAAGTATTGCATTAAATTTGTCATCTATTTTGTATCAAGAATTTTATCTATTTTTGTCTTTTTTATTATTATTCATAAATTAGAATGTTTCATAAAACTATATTAATATTTATTATAGCTTCAAAATTTCACTTAGAATGTAAGTGAGATAAGTTGGCGATCAGAAGGAATGTAAATTTGATTGGTCATTTTTAAACCAACCTTCTCTAACATAATCATAAAAATAGATCATACGAATTTTCGTTATTGATTACAAATTCTACAAATCAGATTATATTGCATCACAAGGTAAAGATAATGAACAGCTTATTAAGACTGAGTAAGATAAAATAATAACAAGAAATATAAAACATTGGTGATAAAATTAATATTATCCATTAACACATGATAAAAACTACAATCACATAACTTATCCTACTACTATGTCAATCAAAGACTTTAAAGTAGGGATTTCGAGTGTATCACGAATGAACTCAAAAGCAGTAAACAGAATATCTCTCTTGTTTCTATGTTATTACCTATGCTAACTTGTTAGTAACGTAGAATACATTGATATCACTGATTGGATTTCAAATTTTAAGTATATTATATATATAAAATTAAGATCAAAGATAAATATAAGTCATCTTTCAAATACAGTAACAAATTTATTGGGATACTGAACTCTAAGAAAAGAAAATGCCTGAAAACATTAATCATTCAGGTCCATTCATAGGAGCAATTGATGAAGGAACAAGTAGCGCTAGGTTTTTAGTAAGTACTTTAATTTATATTTAAATTCACACAATGAGAATAACTGACAATTGGATCGGAACAGAATATCCGAATGAAGTTTAAATCGCATAATTGTGGTTATGCAACTATCTAACCCTAATGTTCACACAATCGACTCCCAATTATTCGATCCTACTTTAATCACTTGTACATGATTATTTACTTTTTTCGATGAAATATATTTTTTGTTGTATCTATTGGTCATTATTCAAATAATCTTTCTCTTAGTAATCTTTTTTCTATTTATACTAAATCTGTAGTATATAAAAAATTTCTGTTCATACTGGATTTTATATGTAATAATATACATGCTGATTTTTTTTTAGTGACAATCTATAAATGATAAATGATATTTACTATCGGATTAATCGGCCAATCGTTTATCTGGCTAAGGGTCTAGTCCCATAGGGACCAATTAAGGGAGTTGACTGTAGTATGTTACATCACATTTTGAACTAAACATCATTTTATATTTTTCAGTATCATTTTTGTGATTTTTTAATTAATTTATGAGTTAATTTTCTCAATGTTTAAATTATTGTCTTATTAATTTTATATTCATGGTTATAGAAAATTGGATGTAGTATTATATATAAAAAATTTGAAGCAAAATTATAATACAAAGTATAATGCAATATTTCTGTTTTAGGTATTTGATGTCTTACATGGAAAAGTAGTAGCATCACACCAAATTGAAATTAAACAAAAGTATCCACAAGAAGGATGGGTGGAACAAGATCCAAAAGAGATCTTACAAGCTGTTATAGAATGTATCAAAAAAACAATAGAAAAATTGAAAGATATTGGTATGAGTGTGTCAGATATCAAAGCAGTTGGGATTACTAATCAACGAGAAACAACTTTAATGTGGGATAAACATACAGGGGAGCCATTACACAATGCAATAGGTACAATGCATAGCTTATTATTAAATATTATAATGTACATAGTTATATGTAATATATATGCCAAACACTTGGAATAAAATAATGTTAATTTCTACAGTATGGCTGGATATGAGAACTACTACAACCTTAGAAGATATATTAGATAGTGTACCCAATAAAACAAGAAATAAAAATTATTTGAAACCTCTTTGTGGTCTTCCAATGTCACCATACTTTAGTGCTCTCAAAATACGTTGGCTTATTGATAATATACCATGTATTAAGCATGCAGTAGATGAAAAGAGATGTGCTTTTGGAACAATTGATACATGGCTTATTTGGGTCCGCTCATTTAACATAGTTATAATTATCACTATATTTCATTCATTAATCAAATAAATCATACTTGTGTTATATAGAATCTTACCAAAGGACAGTTACATGCAACTGATGTTTCAAATGCATCTCGCACTATGTTAATGAATATTGAATCATTAAAATGGGATTCTTTATTATGTCGATTTTTTGGAATTCCACAACATATACTGCCTGAAATACGATCTAGTGCTGAAGTATATGCAACAATTTCAAATCCAGAAGTTCTTGCTGGTGTGCCTATAGCAGGGGTAAATTATTATAACAATATTACATTTAGACATTAATATTGTTAAAGATTTGATTCATAAATTAACATATCTTTCTTTTACTTACAATAAGTGTATAGGTGATCAGCAAGGAGCACTTCTTGGTCAATTATGTTTAAAACCTGGACAGGCAAAGGCTACTTATGGAACTGGATGTTTTTTACTTTATAATACTGGAAATGCTGTATGTGTTTATTTCTATCTATTGCATTATTATGTCTTATTCAAAACTAATTAATTCGCTTGTTTAAATGTATCATTATTTTAGAAAGTAGATTCAACTCAGGGTCTTATAACAACTATTGCATATAAAATAGGTAAAGCCCCAGCAATTTATGCATTAGAAGGTTCAGTAGCTGTAGCTGGCGCAGCTTTATCGTGGTTACGCGATAATATTCAACTATTTAACAATATTACACAGTCTCAAGACATGGCAGAACGTGTGAGATGTTCTGGAGATGTATATTTTGTACCTGCATTCTCTGGTTTATATGCACCATATTGGCAACAAGATGCACGAGGGTAAATGTAATGTTTTAGAAGATTGTTACATACATTTTTTGATAAATTTTTTATGAATTTATGACATTTTATAAATTATATATATATTTTAGAGTAATTTGCGGCATTACCGAAGATACGAAACAACACCATATTATTCGAGCAGCATTAGAAGCTGTTTGTTTTCAGACCAGAGATATTTTAGAAGCAATGATTAAAGATTCAGGAACAAAACTAACAACTTTACAAGTTGATGGTGGAATGACTGTAAATAATTTGCTTATGCAGCTGCAAGCTGATTTAACAGGGATAAGTGTTGGTATATATAAATTTAATTTATTTATACTTAATATGTATTTAAATATATAAGTTTCTTTTATATTTGAATAATATCATTTTAATAATTTGATAAGTACGACCAAATATGGTGGAAACAACAGCATTAGGGGCAGCTATATTAGCTGGTGTTGGAATTGGAGTTATTGATGTGAATGATGTAGATACATCACAAGTTACAAAATTTACACCAACTATTGGAGAAGATGGTAATATTCTTCTGAATTATGTATAATAATATGTATTATTGTAAAAATAATTTAGTAAGAATTTCATATATTTATATTTTAGAAAAAGATTTAAGATATTCTAAATGGAAAATGGCTGTTGAAAGATCTATGAAGTGGGATTGTTCTACTAGTTTAATAAATAATTAAAATAAAATAGCATACACGTAAAGAATAAAAAGTGTAATAAAAAATTTAATTATACTTAAATTAAATTTAATCACAGCATATGTATATAAATTTAACTAAATATTAAATGTCAAATGTGATACTTCTGAATTTAATATATTATATCATTTGAATATAGAAACCTGAAAAATATAGAAATAAAGGGTCCAATATTATATTAATATATTTATTCTTAAGTATGTAATTCGTTAATAATATTTATTAAATACGTCTACAATTTACGTATTAGCATAATTTAATCACTATAAATTAAGTAGTAAATAACATAATTAGATGATGAAAATACATTTTAAGTAATTATGAAAAAAAAATTCTGGATTTTGAAATTATATATTTTTTAATAACTTTATGTAATAATTATAGTCTATCAAATTTTATTTTTTAGACATTTTTCCAGGAGTTCCATATTGAAGATTTTTTGGAGCACCATATTGTCGTAATCCAGTGCTACGAGTTTTAAATATCTTTTTTTTCGGTGTCAAATTATTTTTATCCTATTTATACAAAATAATATGCTAAATCTTTCAGTTAGATATAAAATATACATAACAAAAAAAAAAACTGTTTTTAAATAATACCTCATTTTTCCTCTTTTCCTTTTTTTCTGTTTCTATGTTCGATTGTATCATATTCTCATTCCCAGAAAGATAGAATTGAGTTTCCACATATTCAGAAACCTATAAGAATGGTTATCTTTGGCTTATTTTGTATTATGAAAAATAATTCTGAATAGTAAACTTCACCTTTGTTGGAGAATTTAAATTAAATCTAATCTTCTTATCTTGCTTTGTCGCTGATAATATCTATAATTATATAAATTCAAAAAATTAAATTCATTTATACACATGAAATCAATATAACCTGCATATAACTTACATTTTGTAATTCACCGTTCAATTTTGCGACCCTAAAATCATATATGTCTTGCTCTGGATTAGATATTTCGTTATTATATTTGGATATATTTTTTGATTTATCCACATATTCTTTGTCTCGAAATTGTTGATCTTTCATTTCACGAATTTGATTCGTTTGTGTTTGACTTTCTATTCTTTTAATTGCATTTATTAAATCAGATTCTAAAATTGGTTGTACTGTTACTTCTAAGTTCTCTTGCAATTTATGATTAGTATTTGTACGCTGGTCATGAAAATTTGTCTGTTTATCAATATTTTCCTCGTTCTCTTTGTTTAAGTTTAAAAACGCAAAATTTTTTGTAGCTATTATTTTCTCCATTTCTGCTAATTTAACATCGAATTCTTGTTTTAAGGCTACTACTTCTTCATTATGTTGTTTTTCCAGTAATTTACAAGCGTTTTCAAATTCCTGTGTATAAAAAATAAATTTAAGTTACCCTTTATAATTTATAATTTTAATTTACTCATTAAAATTATACCTGAATTTTTGAATGTCTTTCTGAAAGTACTTGATCTTTTTCTTTTTCTAACAACTCGATTTTTTTATTTAATCCTATTCTTATATGTTCATTGTCAAGTTTCATAACTTGTAAAGATTCCTCAAGATTTAAATTATGAATTTGTGCCTCTTTTAATTTATTTTTTAGATTTACAAAATCATTTTGCATGATCTTATATTTATTGTCGATCACTTCAAGATCTTTGGCTAAACTAGATTCTATTTCTTGTCTTTCATTACAATTTTCTCGTAGTCTACCGACCTATTGAAAAACAAACTTAATTTATTCTATGCAAAAGAAATATGTGAAACAGAAATATGGCTATACTTCTTGTGTTTTTATTTGTAACTGTTTTGATAATTCCTCTTCCTTATCGATAGATTTTTCATACTTCGCATTTAATTCAGTGTTCTGAGATAAAAGATCTTCGATTTTATTTCTGTCACAAGATCAATAAATTAAAAAACTTTAAAATATCTCAATAATTAAATTTAAAAAATACTCACTTGAGTGCAACAATCTCCTCTTGCAATTTTATAATTTTATTGGCTTTTTCTGTACATATACTAGTTAAATTTTGTTTTTCTTCCGTAATCACCTGTAATTGCACTTGTAATTCTTGATTCATCGACGTGAGATTTTCTTGTTTCTGAAATCATAATCACTTAACAATATTTTACATGTTTATAACATCTATGATAATAACGTGCTGTGATAACGTAGTTAAAATATTTTTCATGCTTTAGAAGAGACAAGATTATACACGTCTTACTACTTAAAACAAAAAAAAAAAAAAAATGTTACAGTAAAAGAGAATAATAAATAAAAAAATATTATACTTCTGACCTTTATTAGTTCTAACTTTTCTTCTGCATGAACATTATTCAAATGATTTTTCTCCAAAATTGATCTATTTTTTATATCTTCGAATTGTTTTTTCAGTTCCGTTTCGGCAATAATCATATCATGTATTCTTGTAAAAAAATTAAAGGTTTTATTACCTATTCAATAAATGATAATGATAATGATTCGTAAAATTTTCGTAAATACCTTATATCTTGATTTATTATTTTATTTTCGATAGAATTAATAATATTTTTCTGTTCATCATCTACACAAAAATATTAATCAATATTAAAGTAGATATAATATAATTGAATAAAGCCAGTAACAAAATGTACATCTTTACTTTTTAATTTCGTAGCAGTTAATTCCTCTTGTAGTTTCTTCACTGTAGATTGCTGTATTACGACAATTTTGTCATATAACTTTGATAAATTATCCTTGTGTTGTTGGAAGCCCTTTAAACTCTCTGATATTTCATAATAATACTTAGTAATCGATTCCCAGTCGCTATTCAATCTAGAAAAAATACATTAATTATTACCTTTATTGATACCAATCTTTAACTGAAATAAATATCTAAATGATTCATAATAAATATATTTGGAAATTACTGTTGTAAAATTTCTTGTTTAGCACGCAGTTCAGCCTCATGAGAAGCAGAGAGTGAAGATATAGTTTCTTCGGCAATTTGTAACTTCTTTTGTAACTTTTGAATCTTCCGTTCTTCCATTACATGCATCCTCTTCATTTCTTCCGTAATTGTATTTTCTTGTACCTATTTATTCAGTACTTATTCTGTTATTATTTTTATAAAAAGTTTTTTGACTTATTAAAAATGATATAAATATTTATACCACTCCAGTTTGGCATAAAGGTGTTTGGATACCCACATGCTTGGACCATTGTGCTATTAAAGTATTAACAAATTTTCCGCTTGAACAAGTTTTCTGTATTTTTTCAAGATTCTCTCTCTGAGATGATTGAATCTTTCGTTTACTACATTCTAATTGCGATATTGTGCTTTTTTTAAGAGATCCTACAGTGAAATATTTTATACAAAATAATCTCTCTTATTTTTATATTATACTATGAATTTATAAAAATATTATACCGCTACTTTGTGGCGTTTTCAAGTACTTATCCGGGGTATTGTGAGGAGTATAGTGTATTTTACGTTTATCTTCCTGCAACATTACATCTTTTCTTCCAGATCCTACAGAATAATTATGGCATTATTGTTTATGACTCGAAATATAAATCGATGAAGCTTACCATCATTCCGGGGGGTGTTTTGCAATTTTTCCGGAGTTGTATTACAAGATGTAAATTCAGGTCTGCGATTATCTTCTTCTCGTTGCATTTTTTGTGTTAATTTCAATCACAACTGAATTAAAACAACAATTAATTAAGAGGGTGTTCATTTTTACACATTAATAATAAATTTTCCATGATAATATTTTATAATAACTATATAACTATATATAAAATTATAATTATTTATATGTAAATAAATATTACTCAATATAATTATCTTCCCATAAAGTAATCGTATAAAATATGACCAATTTTTTATTACAAATGAATGTGACATAACACGAACTTATAAGCGGTTTTATAAATGGACGAATTAATTTCAAATTCTACTACGTAAGTAAATACAAACACCTTTATCGGTATTTGAATTGTACATTTACAATCGCAACGTAATGAAACATTATATGCACAAATTAATGGTGCATTAAAGAAAAACTTTTAAGGACATTTTTTTCTTAAATAATGTTTTTTATATTTGTAAGTAAAATATTTTTTTTATCTTTACTTTTGTAATCTATCCATTTCATACTATCATTCAATTAGTTACCGTATGAGCACATTACAGTCGGTATACCGATAAAAAGTTTATGATACATGAAAGTAATCACCGAACCATTCGATGACGCTCTAAATCAGTCCTGCACCTTTATGGTTCATGTAATACCTCATTTACAAAGTTTCTGCCATATGAAACATTTCTACTTATACCTATTGTTATAATCGATAAAATTCAGTTCCAAAATTGTTTAAACAAATTATCGAATAACTTTTCACAACTTTAATAAAAATATACTACGACTAAAAATACCAGGAAAAAATTTATAATACTCGAATGTTTGCTGAAACATATCGGCGCGGTAAATCGATGGCGCAGCTCCATAGCGCATGTGACATCTTGTTCGCGGAGTATGGAGCACAGGTTGGAAGGGGCTAGACATCCCTCCCTTCTCACGGGGATGCTTACGAGAAGAAATCAAACCAGTGTATGTGCCGCGGTAGCCTAATATTCAAGCACAGCGGTAACAAGTGAGGCAGGGGCACATTCTGTCGAACAGAAGAGCCACAACGTCGAGATGAAGGAGCATGAGACGACGGGTATCTGTCAGAAAAAACCAACAAAACTACGAAATCTCATCTATAAGACCGAGGCTTTTGATTTTCTACATGTTGGAAATGCAGAGGTACATATAATAAAAAAGGGCTTGGAAGTAGATGTACCCTTCTTTTGTACTTTTATTTCATTTATTTTTTCAACTCATTAATATGTTTCATAGATTTAGAAAATTTCATTTAGAGACTGCACAATGTTCGATGTTGAGAATTGCATAGTTGTGAATAGCGTGGGAGTTCGAACGAGACTGCGAGTGTGGGCGAATTTGTAACAGAGCGAGTCAATACTGTTGAAAAACGAGAGTTCGTTTCGATGGCCCACTAGTTGCGTGAAAATATGTACATAATTTATTTCTCAGGCTAGTCGAAGAATTAAGTTTCGAAATAAGCAAAGAAAATGCAGAAGAAGCTACATAATACGAATATCCAATTGATATAATACTACTTGGAAGCGTTGTATATTCGATTAAAAATCAAAATGATTTGAATATACGATCATTTAAATGTTTTGACCAGGGTAGTAATAATAACGCCTCGATTTAAATTTTAGAACATTATTCTACTTAATATCCTTAGCTTATTCTTATAATGCAAGTTAGAGTAAGAAATTAATATATCTAACAATCTATATCTAATATATATCTACAATCTTGTAAAACACGAAAGTATTTTTTTATAATCAAATGAATATACGTAAAAAATATGAAATTATAGTATTATAATTTACTTTAATAAGTACTATAGTAATATATAATTATATACTATAACCAAGATATAATTATAGTACTATAATTTACGTTACTTCATAGAGTAAACATTCCTACTATTAAAGTGGCTAATACTAAAAAATTATAATTTATAAAAAAATAGAGTGGTTTAAATTTGAAGTACAGTAGAACATCTCAATTACTATCATGAATACGAACAATCATTTGTGCATTGGCTAAAATATTTTTTCTTTCCTTACTTATGAAAAATATAAATAACCTAAGTAAATGATTAAAGAAATATTGCAGTTTAATATTTTGTTAATCTTGTTGCTCTTTTTAGAGAACATTATGCTCTAACCAAGTGTGTCTCGGTAGTGTCATGCAACTACCGAGTCATGGAACAGAACCCCGTTCAAGAGAAGAAATTCTTATGCATGCAAAAGATTTTCTCGAACAATATTTTTCTTCCATCAGAAGGTATAAACTATTTAAAAATCATTCCTACATGATATTGAAATAATTAACAAATATTTCTTCTTTTAAAAGCAGATTAAATAGTGAGGCACATCGCATTCGTTGGGAAAGTGTGCAAAAGGAAGTCACAGCAACTGGAACCTATCAATTAACTGAAACAGAATTAGTTTTTGGAGCTAAAGTTGCGTGGCGCAATGCTACAAGATGCATTGGTCGCATTCAATGGTCTAAATTACAAGTATATAGCAATCTAAAGATATAAAATCTATACAAATTTTCTGAAAAGTATAAGCCCAAAAAATGGAAACTATACTTTTCTTCTCCTATCACAAAGTTTAATATTTTTGTATTAATGACATTGAAACTATATACATGACTGTAAAAATATTTTAAAAATCTCAGTTTCAAACTCATTTTATTTCAGTTCAAGTACAAAATTAGAATTAAAATCGAATAATATTCTACCAATTCATTATATTAATTTATTTAGTTATATATATCATATATATTAATTTACTATAGGTATTTGATTGTCGTTATGTTACAACAACTAGCGGCATGTTTGAAGCATTATGTAACCACATTAAGTATAGCACGAACAAAGGAAATATCAGGTAATTAAACTAAAAGTAATTTTTATCCAATACCTATAACTTATTTATTGGATTTTCAGATCTGCAATAACAATATTTCCACAACGCACAGATGGAAAACATGATTACAGAGTATGGAATCAACAATTGATAAGTTACGCAGGAT
Organism: Eufriesea mexicana; assembly: GCF_001483705.2. NCBI lineage: Eukaryota > Metazoa > Arthropoda > Insecta > Hymenoptera > Apidae > Eufriesea > Eufriesea mexicana. Next base: position 730,034 of record NW_016909436.1, read on the forward strand.
ATAAAAATCTAGACGGTACTATAACTGGTGATCCTGCAAACGTTGAATTTACTGAGGTAAAACGATTGTTTCGTATCTTTAGTTCAAAATTATCACATGACTTATTGCTTTCACAGTTATGCATGAAACTCGGCTGGAAAAGTGCACGTACTCGCTTCGACATATTGCCATTGATATTATCAGCAAACGGTCATGATCCTGATTATTTCGATATTCCAAGCGAACTTGTTCTTGAGGTACCTCTTAGTCATCCAACGTAAGTATTTCTATTTATTACTAGTGTATTGTTAAGCTATTTATTAAATTTTTACTTTTTATCTCAGTTACGAGTGGTTTGAAAAATTAGAATTAAAATGGTTCGCGGTTCCTGCAGTATCTGGAATGGTATTCGATTGTGGAGGATTAGAGTTTACAGCCGCGCCATTCAATGGGTGGTATATGAGCACTGAAATTGGCTCTAGAGATTTATGTGATGTTCAACGATACAATTTACTAGAAGTACATATTTCTAACGCAAAATATTTATTTTTTTATTCTTGTATGCTAAAATAGATTTCATTTATAGACAATTGCAACACATATGGGGTTGGATACAAGAACATCTACATCATTATGGAAAGACAAAGCTATGATAGAAGCTAATCTTGCTGTTTTGCATAGCTTTCAAGTATATATGCACAGAGTTTTTATTCAAAAATTTGCTGAAAAAAGTAGTAATAGATCTTTCGAATATTTTTAGATGAAAAATGTGACGATAGTAGATCATCACACTGCTTCGGAATCCTTTATGAAACATTACGAAAATGAAATGCGATTAAGAAATGGATGTCCAGCCGACTGGTTATGGATCGTACCACCGATATCAGGATCCGCTACACCTGTGTTCCATCAAGAGATGGCTCTTTATTATTTAAAGCCGTCGTATGATGCTCAGGTCTTTATTAAATAATTCATTTATTTCCTATCACGCACTTATTATATTACATTACTAATATAATTTCAGGATCCTGCTTGGAAGACACATGTTTGGAAAAAAGGTCGGGATAAAAGATCAACATCTAAAAAACCAAGACGAAAGTTTCATTTTAAGCAAATAGCAAGGTAACTTTTATAAACATGTAGAATGACAAAATTTAATTCATAATTAAATGGTGTTGACGGATAATTTTAGAGCAGTAAAGTTTACGTCAAAGTTATTTGGAAGGGCTTTATCTCGAAGAATAAAAGCAACAGTATTATTTGCTACGGAAACCGGTACATCGCAAATGTATGCTGAAAAACTTAGTAAATTATTAGGACACGCTTTTCATTCGCAGGTACTCAATATTTACTTAAATATCACATAAGTTTCAGTTTTTAATAAATAATTTTGAAGAAATGATACATAATACTATCAATTTTAGGTATTGTGCATGTCAGATTATGACATCAGTAATATAGAACACGAAGCATTATTGTTGGTTATAACTTCCACCTTTGGAAACGGTGATCCTCCAGAAAATGGAGAAGTAAATTAATTCACTTATACCAAACAACGCAAAGTTTAAATTATAGTTTCATACATATTTTATTCTTTAGGCTTTTGCACAAAATTTATACGCAATGAAAATGAATGAAACATATATTAATAGTGGCAATAAAATAAGGTACTTGCGTATTTTTATAATTAATATTAAAATGAAATTTATAAATTTAATTCATCATTAATCATATCGCAACTATAGCTTGGCGACATCAAAATCGTTCATCAAAGCGAATAGTCAGACAGAAGTAAGTAATTCAAAGAAACTGGATAGATTAGATTCTCTTCGTGGTTCTACTACAGATTCTCAAACGGAGGACACTTTTGGTCCCTTGAGCAATGTCAGGTATATACATACATATATAAATATAAATAAAATCAATCCACAAATGTGAAATGAAATCTATGATCTCTTTTTCAGATTTGCCGTTTTCGCTTTAGGATCATCAGCATATCCAAACTTTTGTGCATTTGGGCGCTATGTGGATAATTTGTTAGGCGAATTAGGTGGAGAACGACTGTTGAAATTGGCGCAAGGAGATGAAATGTGTGGTCAGGAACAAGCTTTTCGGAAGTGGGCAGCTGATACTTTCACTGTTCGTACTTCATTATTATGCTTTTCCATATTACTTATTATAAAGCACTATTATCTCTTCTAATTACTCCAGGTTGCGTGTGAAACGTTTTGTTTAGACGATGATGATACTTTGCTTGAAGTTGCTTTGTCTTTAGGATCAGAAGCTTTGTCGGCAGCAACTGTTCGTTTTGTAGAAGCTGAGCCCCAACCAATTGGGAAAGGTATAGTTATTTATAACTGTTCGCAACTAAACTGTTCGTGACTAATTAAATTTTCATTTTTATAATCGCAATATTTTAGCTTTAAGTAAATGTCACAATAGAAATGTTACTACCTGTAACATGTTTAGAAAAACAAATTTAAGCGGTGATTTATCAAGGTAATTACATAGGCAAATGATAATTTCATGATTGTGTAGTAAACTTTGACTTTGAACTTTTATCTCTTATAGTGGAACAACATTACTATTGGAACTCGATGACATAGCAAGTATGGAAATACCATATAAACCTGGTGATCATTTAGGAGTGTTTGCATGTAATAGATCAGAATTGGTAGAAGGAATTTTGAAACGTATACAAACTCCTTTTGATCCAAACATACCGATTGAATTACAAATGCAGAAACAATCTCATACTCCGAATGGTTAGCATTGATATTATTAAAACTACTAAATTATTACTCGGTGATAACAAGTTCTACTTTTACCTTTTTTATATAGGAATCTTAAAAACATGGATAGCACATGATAGATATCTACCTAATTCCTTGAGAATATTATTAAAAAGATTCTTAGATATTACGACACCACCAACACCGAACCTTCTTAGATACTTTGCGTCGATTGCAACAAATCCAAAGGAACAAGCTCAACTCAATCTTTTAGCTTCTGTAAATATTTAATCAATTTTAAATTTGATAAATTCAATTAGCATGATAAATTTTTATACATTTTTTTCTTTTTATATATAGGATCCCGCAGCATATGAGGATTGGAGACACTGGAAATTTCCCAATTTAGTAGAAGTATTAGACGAATTTCCGTCTGTAAAACCTTTCGCACCATTATTACTACTTCACTTAACTCCTTTACAACCGAGATTTTATAGTATCTCCTCCTCTCCCGATGTACATCAAGGGCAAATACATCTTACTGTTGCTGTTGTACAGTATAAAACACAAGGTATTTAATTTTACATATAACCCTTGAGTTACTTAGAAATCATCTTTTTTTTCTTTTTTAAATATGCGATCATTCATAAAATATTAGGCGGTTCTGGACCAGTTCATTATGGAGTATGTTCAAATTACCTACATGAGATATCAGATGGAGAACCTTTATATGTATTTGTACGTAGGTAAGTTCATGTTTTTAAAACCATGTTTTAACTTGATTATTATTGTTTTACTAATTTAATATATTTTTCTTATATTTAGTGCACCAAATTTTTATATGCCAACCGAACCAAAAGAACCAATGATACTAGTTGGTCCAGGAACTGGAATTGCTCCTTTCCGTGGATTTTGGCACCACCGCCTCGCAGAAATAAAACAAGAACCAGGTATTATAATTTAATAAATGCTGTATTGTTATTTAAATAAATACATATTATAAAATTTATAGAACTTGAGTATGGAAAAGTCTGGTTATTCTTTGGGTGCCGTCAAAGAAATTTAGATCTGTACAGGCAAGAAAAAGAAGAGATGTTAAAAATTGGTGTCCTCGATAAAGTTTTCTTAGCACTTTCGAGAGAACGTGGATTAAAAAAGGTTGCAATTAAAAAAAATTATTAAATAGTTTATGAGGTAACTTTATTATATTGGAAATACTATTATTTATATTCATTTTAACAGACATACGTACAAGATTTAATTCAAGCAGAAGCTTCGCAAATTTATGATATGTTAGTGTATGAACGAGGCCATTTTTACGTTTGTGGTGACTGTACAATGGCAGAAGATGTTTACCAAACTTTGAAGCATATTATACAAACTCATGGTGAAATGACTGATAAACAGGTCGAGGCGTATATGTTGTCATTACGTGTAAGTATCATAATTCTATGACTGAACGTTAAATTTTAATTGCTTATATAATTTGTTTTTAGGATGAAAATCGTTATCATGAAGATATATTTGGTATCACTTTAAGAACAGCCGAAGTACATAATCGATCAAGAGAAACAGCAAGAAATAGAATGGCTGCAGAGCCTTAAATTTATAATCTTTAAAAATTTCGAACGATTTTGTAGATAGTTTTCAATTATGCATATCGCGTTCTTATGCAAACACTGAATTGAAAAATATTAAAATATCTTTATTCTCTAACATACTTTACTATTACATAATTTACTATAATTTTACGATAAATTATAATGTACAAGTTTCTAGGATTATATACACGTATATTTTTGATGACATTAAAAATGACTTAGATTTAGTAAATATCAGCAAGATTAGTATATCTTCCTTTTTAGAATGAAAAGAGTAAAAATACATATCCAAGTAACATCTTGCTCATTATAAAATTAATCAGTGTATCAACAAAGATTCATATTAGCAATAATGCGTTATTACAAAAATATAAAACGTGTAATATAAAATATTCAATATATTCCATTGCATTCATTAAATGAGTTTTAATGTATTATATTTTACCTCCATTCATAGATGTATATAAAGTATGTAATTGAAATATAAATGATTATTTATATTAGAAGGGATTTGAATTTTATTTACAATAAACCATACTTGTTATAAAAAATTTGGTTTCAGCTATGTACTGTTTTATCAAATAATTTAAATAAACTATTTATTCGTTTACATCTAATCAAACATATCCTTATATTTAATAATAAACGAGAAGTACATATAAATTACTAATTTCAATCCTTTTTCCTTTATTTATACAGCAGCATTAAGGTCAGGTTTCTCTTTCTGTCCAATATTGGCTAATAATTTCTTTATTTCTGCAATTGCTTTTCCAGGATTTAAGCCCTATTAAAAATAAAGTATGTTATTTTTAAACTGAAATTATGTTCCTCAGATTAATTAATTTTACCTTTGGACAAGTACGAGTACAATTCATAATAGTATGACAACGATATACTGAATATGGATCCCGTAATTTTTCAAGACGTTCGTTTGCTTTGTTATCACGTGAATCAATAATCCATCTATAAGCTTGCATAAGTACAGCCGGTCCTAGATATTTATCACCATTCCACCAATATGATGGGCAAGCAGTACTGCAGCAAGCGCATAAGATGCACTCATAGAGACCATCCTATGCCATAAAAAAATTACATATTATTTCAGTAAAACACATAATTATACATTACTGCAATAAACTAAAAAGTATAAAAGTTCCATTAAAAATTTTAATTCTAATTACCAATTTTTTGCGGTCTTCAACACTTTGTAAATATTGCTTCGCCCCAGTTTCCTTCCCTTCACCACGTTGCAACCATGGTTGAATACTTTTATACTGATTATAAAAATTATTCAGATCTGGTACCAAGTCTTTTACTATATACATATGTGGTAGTGGATATATCTTACTAGTTGAATTTAAGTTGGTATCAATTTTGCTAAAATAATACCAATCATGATTCTTACTTTAAGTTTATCTTTTAATTATGACTGAAAGCTTTGATAAAATCAATGACAAAATACCTTATACATGCCAATGTATTTGTACCACCAATATTCATAGCACAAGAACCACAAATGCCTTCACGACAAGAACGACGAAAAGTTAAAGTTGGATCAATCTCATTTTTAATTTTAATCAATGCATCCAAAACCATAGGACCACAACTATAATTTTAAAATTTTTAAACAAATTAAGTAATACATAATTTAAAATAATTTCTAAATAATTTAAGAAATACTAATTGTTAAAAGAATGTTATAAATAAACTTACGTGTTTAAATCTACTTTATATTTTTGCATGTGTGGTTTCTCATCAGGTTTATCTGGATTCCAACGATACACAGCAAAAGTTTTTAATCTGGCTTCAGCATTTTGATTTGCAGAAATATGAAATCCTCTAATCTAAATCAATAGGAACTAATATAATAATAAATTCAAATAAAAATAACTAGAGTAATTACAATTTGTACAATTATTACACAATATTAGATGAAAAAAAATAATATCATAGATAAAAATAGAGAGATAACATAATTTAATTATTTTAATTATTGGTTAGAACAATTATTAAATATTTATCATAATATAATTATTAAACGTAAATGTGAAAATAGATGAAAGCAAAAGATAATGGAACTGACATCAATGATAGAATACATTGAAGTTAGCTTTTATTGCAAATTTGGACAATACTTTGTAATAATAAGAAGATCGTTTAATTAAGGAAAAATAATTATTTAATTATCAAAATATGAACTTTTACTAATACTCACTTGCCGAAACACATTTTTGCAAGCCTGCGGTGTAATGCCAGCCATTTTTTAGAAATGGACCAAAGTCAAGTCGTTTATAGTACCTGTGTTATGTAAGTTATCCACGTGAGAATGTACCAACCTTACTACGAACTTTGTAGAAATGTGTTTCAGGTCATTGTCAAATTTTATTCAATGTCAATAATATATAAAAATTACTTAAAGCAATTACTTAAAATTTTAATCAATTTAATTATTGAATAATATTTACATTACATAATATATTTTTAACAATATAATTAATATATTAATTGAAATATGGATTGACTTCGTTATAAAAAATAAATATGGCTTATATGTCAAATGCTATTCTTTGGCACTTATTAATAAATATGTCCTATTACTTCTAAACGTACATACTTGTAACTGTTAACTGTCATTTTCCTTATACTATTATTTTATGAATTATTTAAGAAATTTATTTATATTTTTAAAAATAGACAATATAAAATATATCTTAATTAAATGCAATATTTAAAAGTAGACAAAAGACAATAATTGCAAAATTTAATAATGTTTAAAGTCTATATCTTTCTCTATATATATAAAAATATAGTACATATAATATGTAAATTTTATTAATGTAACAAAGTGGAATTATTAAATTGTGTCAGCATGTATAGGTAATTTACTTTTTTATATATACATATATATTTTATAATATGAATTGAATAAACTTTATAAGATAAATATTATATGCGTGTATAGGTTAAGTTTCATATGTGTACAATAATGTTATCATCCGCAAAAATGAAACTAATTTTTTAAATTATTTTAAATAGCATATATAACGTAGATTAAATAACAATTATAGAAATAATAGAGATCGTCATATAAAAAAAAATCACAATACATAACCTAACTAATACACATTTTACTTATAAGTATTTTCAAATAATATCATATTTTATTACTTTATTACTTCAATAAATATCATATTTTTATAAATTTAAACAAAGATCAATATCATTTCACATATTTTTCTTATGATTTTGAAATTTTACTTCTAATAATAATAGTTATAGTATAGATATAACTATAAATATAAGATGTACAATTTGTTTATACAATTAAAGAATTAAAAAAAAGTAGTACTATTTTCAGACGGATTTTATTATTTGAAAATGCAATACTTCAAAATAAATATACTTTTAATAAGCACTGCACAGAAAGAAAGTATATGATTGGAATTGCGAAAATAAAAGAATACGAAGGTCGTAAACTAATAGGGTGAGTTTTAAATTTTAAAAACAAAGTGATTCTTTATAAAGAAATAAAAAATAATACGAATAATTCTTTTGATATATAGGTTTTCAATGGAGCAAATATTCGAAGTAGTGGCTGATGTAGAAAATTATAAAAATTTTGTACCATTTTGTAAAAAATCTGATATTATATTTAAAAATGATGATATGCTAAAAGCCAACTTAGTAATTGGATTTCCACCTATAAATGAAAGCTATACATCAAAAGTAACAACAGTGCGACCGCGTTTCGTAAAAGCTGAATGTTCAGATGGTAAACTATTTAATCATTTAAACACATTATGGCTTTTCAATCCAGGATTAAAAAATAATCCTCAAACTTGCGTTATTGATTTTTTTTTATCATTTGAGTTTAAATCAGTTATTCATTCACATTTATCAAATTTGTTTTTTAATGAAATCGTAAGACAAATGGAAAATGCTTTTCTAAATGAAGCTAAACGCAGATATGGAAGACCATGTATAAAAACAGTACGGCTAGAAAGGTGATTACTATTAATAAATGAAATTAATAAATGATTGTTAACAACTGTATAATTTATAAATAAAAAAATATTTTTCAAACATTTCTATCTTTTTAATGTATAAATTAAATAATGTATAAACTGAAATGTTAATTACAATTTTATATTTATAGCAAAATATACTTGTAATTATATGATAATGTTATAAATGATTGTTACTAATTTTTTCCTGATATGATCATTTCTTCACATTATTACATTACTTAAAAAATAAAATATTATAATTAACGAAAATAGCTTAAATCTTTTATTATCAGTTACTCTACAGGTATTACTTTTATTCTTTAGTATTTAAGATATTACACTATAATACGTCATACGTGTATTGGCAATGGCGTAGGATTGACCTATTGCTATGTACTTGTCACAAGATATGTCTACGAATCTTTAAGTGTTTAATAATATAGTGAAATTTTATTACAATTAAACGCTTCAAATTATTGATTTTAGATATTACGGCTGCTTAAAGCTGTATATGTTTTTATAATCACATAAATTTTGTGTAAAATACTTTTGTAAAGATGCGTATGACTATTGCAGCTTTGACTAGTCAAACATTATTTATTCCGCGAGAAATTATGTATTTTAGCAGAAATATTTCACGATTTTATCACAGTCGTCAAAAATTGTGCTGCATGAATAATTTTCAGTTAGGAAAACATTCATTATTTCCGCTTGTCGTTAATACATGGACTATACCGAAGACATATTATAGCAACGAAAGCAAAATAGCTTTCCCCGAATGCTTAACAAAAGAAACAGCGAAAGAAGTAGCATCCAAACTTACCTCAGACGAACGAAATCTTTTTCTAAGGGCTCTTGAAGAATGTAAATCAGAAGAAGATAGAGCTGGATATCAGCGTAATTATTTTCTATTTATATTATTATTAAAATAAAATTATTTTTCATAAATATTATATTATTTTACAGATAATTTATATTTTTTTATGTTATTAAGGTCAATTAGCTGCATTTCGATGGTGCAATAAACTTGGAAGACCTAGTAAAATACCATCATTGGGAGATGTGGATCCTACAGGCACTTATTGCCCTTTACCTGAAGATTGGCTTATGCGCAAGTATGGTAGGAACTTGAGAACATTCTTTAATTTTTCTAATAATTAGTAAATAACAATTCATAATATTAAAGTAAAATGTTATAATTATTTCATATTACTAAATTAAATTGCAACTTAAGGAAGTAGAATTCTACTTTACTAAAATACGTAACTTTTATATTATTATTAATGTCCTGTATTTTAAAGGTGAAAGTATTTATTATTATCATATTGTGATTCAGTATAATTTTCATTATTCTTTAACAGTATAAAAAATTTTCTTCCATCGCACCTACATGGACATCAATCTGTAAGTCTATTTTAATATATATTAAATTACACATTTCATGCAACTATGTGTTTTAATTCTTTTACTTACTTCTTCTACTCTGACTGAACTTTCTGGATGTTTTAAAAAGACAACTACAGAGCCACACTTAGGTAATATGTTACATTACATGTACAAACTTACTATTGTTTTTAACACAATATACACAGTAATATCATATGATAGCTTAAGAGCAATTGAAACTATTTAAGTTATGCTTTTACATTATACTCTTTTTAAACTGTAAGAATTATGTACTTATTTCAAATAAGAACATAATATATAATGATAAATATTTATAAATTTCATTGTATAAGTTTTCTTTATATTTTATAGTTATTTAACAAGTATATGCTATCTTATTAAATAATAATATTCATAATTTCATTATATGATTTCAATACATTTATTATATAAGGCATTGAACATTTTAAACAATACATATTTTTACAAGAATGTTATAAGTTTCATCCATCAGTTCAATAATGAACATAGTGAATGCAGCAAGATACCAATATAAAAATAAGTCGAATCTTTAGGTAAATAACTTTAAAAATTTTCATTATATAAAAAAGTTGTTAAAATATCCATTCAATTTAATTTTTATTTCACACAATTTTTGTGTATTTCATGCTTGTGCATGGCCTCACAAATATCCTTTCTATACGTAGTATGTATTCTAGAAAAATATTAATTAGAACCCTAGTATATTTAATATATATTACATTACTTAGCAAACTTTAATGTAAGTACTTTTTAGATAGAAGGAAATGTACGTTTATTTGAATAAAATTTTGATTTTCAAAATTTTGTGTATTCGATTAATTAATTATCCTATAGATTTTTTTATTTGTTATTAAGTAATTGACTACAATGAATATCCTGTAGACAATCATGTTACATTATAAGAGAATGCATATTTACGTTTTTCTTTTTCCCATTGCAGCTGAAACTGTTCCAGAACCATCCACAAAAGATCTAGTATTAGGTATGAATTTTAGTTATTAATATCCAACAAAATATATTTGAAAAATATATAAACTCGAATAATTTTAGCAATATGTAATATATAAAATTCTTACAGTTGCGATTTCAAACGCAATTCCGTTCATTGGCTTCGGTTTTTTAGACAACTTCATCATGATTGTTGCTGTACGTATAATAAATATATACTATTTACCTTTGAGTTTGTAATATCATCATTTTAGGGAGATCAAATCGAAATAATATTGAATAAAAAGTTCCCAATATCAACTATGGCAGCTGCAGCATTAGGGAATACAATATCTGATATAATAGGAATTGGATCAGTACATTATGTAGAACGTTTTGCACAAAGTGTTGGTTTTAAAGCCCCAAAACTTACTCCTATGCAATTAAATTTACGTAGGACAAAAGCAGCTGCAAATATGGTATGATATTTTCATTTTTATGTTACATTCAAATTATGTTCATAATTTACAATAAATAAGAAAACAATTTTGAATACTTCAGGGACGTGTTATTGGAGTTACAATTGGCTGTTTTATCGGAATGACACCTATTCCTATTTTCTCCTACTTTCATAATGGTGGTTGAAATTTTAAATATTAAATGCTTAAACGATTTTACTATTATTGCAATATTTATTTTTTACAGTAAATTAATGTATAATAGTAGGAAAACAATTATCTATTTATAATACTCATATAACTAGAAGTTTTGCAATTATTTGCAATATTAATTTATGACAATCATAATATTTATGTAATATTATATAATCTCTATAAGATGAATGTATTTAATGTACACATATGTATAAAATAATTGTAAATGTATTATAAAAACTGTATAAATAGTAGTAGTAACAGGTAGATCACCCTGTCTTATTTACAATCTAACATTATTATTACTACTATTATTATTATTAGTTAGATGTGAGAATGCTCATAGAACTTATATTCTAAAGATTATCATAGTTTTAAAGAACTAATACCTAATCAATTGGTTTTTATATTCTTTATTGAAAAAATGACTTTGTCAATGTTGAGTTTACAACTTAGTAGAAAAAATATATTTTTTTCTCAAAAAACATTTCTAATAAAGACAATATATTTGTTAAATTTTAAATATTTTGGTACATAATATTTAGTGCTGATAATCTAATGTTAATTTTGTAATGTAGTTTGTATATCACCAGTTATGTAAAAGAATTTTCAAATCTATATTCAAAATTTGTTTCCAAAATTATATTAAAGGTTCATTTGATATAGTAACATGAAATACAAATTTTGTTGCTATTGATGTATCAGCATATTCAGTTTTATCATTTACTGTACACAATATTTTTTTTGACTCCAAACTTGAATATTGTGGTAACCAAATCATCATAGAATTTAACCACCATCTCCAATTTACATCAGCAGTCTGATTTATTTTAATATGTTCACAATTTTGTTGAGATTGATTGCAACTTAAAGGAGTAGGTATAAAATCTGCTGTTAAAATATTTTCTGGTAAAGTTTCAATAGGCGATGTTACATCCATTACTGGATTAAAATCTGTTTTTATAAGATCTGTTGTATTAGTTGTTTGCCTTGGACTAAGTACTGTTCCTGGGAGATAACTTGCAACTAAGGCAGAACCTAAAAGAGTAACTATCCCTGCAGCATATGTTGCCAAACAAACAGTTGATATGTTTACCACAGCATGAGCTATTGCTATTAATTGCATCGAATTCATTAGGCAACTTAATTCTGTATATGAAAACCAGCCCCTTTTTTGTGCTTCTTTATAAGCTATATCTTTTTCTAATTTCTGTAGTCTATCCCAAAAATCTTGATTATGAACAAAAACAGTCCAATCCTAAATAATTAATAAAATTTTTGATTAGTGAAAGGAATTATACAATTCATTATAAAACAGTATACTGTAACATTTAATTTACTTACAATAGCCTTGAGAAAGTCTTTTTCTAATTGATTTATTTGCAATATAGTTAGATCACCTGATTGTGCCCATTCAGTATTAAAGACTTCATCATCTTCTCCTTCATCATTTAAAAATTTACTAGCCACCATCTATACCATATAATATTTTAAATAATAATATTTCTTGAAAATTAACTTAATTTTATATGAATGAGATAAATACAATACCAAGGAAACAAGAAAAAGCTCAGAAATTGTCACTTGTTGAAGGTATTCTGGATTACAATCTTTTAATCTTTCTAAGTACAATAAGGCCAAGACAAGAGAACAGGGTGAAACACATGCATTTCTGGAAATTTTACTAGCTTCTTCTACATAAAAAATTTTAATATTTTGTTAAAGTATTATGATAGTTTTTATTAGATATATATTATGTTTATTATAAAAAATACAATAATACATATATTATACAAAAGTTTTTGCCTCAAATAATTTAGTACAATTATTATACTGCTTTAATTACAACATAAAATGATACAATTGTTATGATTCATTTATTATAATTTAATTAATATAGGATATGTTGATAAAAATAAAAAATATTAATAATACTAACCAGTAACAGGTAAACTAAGACAATCAGTCACTGGTAATTTTGCATAATAAAGTGACTTTGATATTCGATTTAAAAACTCATCGTGATTACCCATGCTCTGTAAATAAATTTAAGGCTAAAAGATATTGAAAGTTTTAATAAAATATGGTATAAAATATGTTACCTTTAATTTTGATGGAGTTTTTCTTCTTGAATTATTCGACATATTCAAATACTAATGAAAATAAAACAATTCTTTTACGTAATTTATATGTAAAAAAATAGGAACAATAAAAGATTTCTTTCGATTTAAGGATACCGTATTTAAAAGTAAAGATATATTAAACCTAATTTTAACGAGAACAAGATAATTTATATTTCCGGTTCATTATGAACAAGGCTAAAGGTAAAACATCATTCGTACCACTACAAATATTTAATTACCTGACCTGAAAAACATTAAAATATTTATTCATTAAATTTTATGTATATAAATTTGTATCTATGCAAAAGAATAGAAAATAAGAAAAACAAATTGAATAAAATGGAAAGTAACGTACATTTATTTTAATTACGTTTATAGAATAACTTTACCTTACCATATTGTTGGTATAACTGCAAGGCAATGAACTCGTAATTGAATTACCAAAATCAAACGAGTAGAATAAGTGAATAGGAAGTTTTAATTTTGTTATATAGAAATAAGAAAAAAGTCAGTGTTCTCTTTCAATTGCAAGTAGAATAGGTAGTTTTACTTTTACAGAAAATTAACATGTGTTATTTTTATTAATGTTCGTAAATTGTTCCGTAAGTGTGGTATATGTATATATACTTATTAGTGATTCTTTTGTAGCTACTTTCATACACTAAATAGGTTATTTGACATATGTCAGATTTCTTATTACCGAATTAGTGACTAACTGATGGAATTAAGAAAGGAATGAATCAAATAAAAAGCGGTGTTAAGAAGTAATTAATCACGTGAAAATGTGGTGGTAGTGATGCGTTTAAAAGGGAAAAGTAATACAAAATCGTTTCAAAGCGTCTACAAGGTGCTCTCGCGTATATGCCGTAAGTATTCTATATTTAATTCTTTAATTAATTAAATTATCCAAGTTATTACATTTTTAAAATAACATAATTATCGTGTTTTATATAAGAAATTAAATTATTATTATATTAGTATCACAATTAATATCACATTCTTTTTTCATGTAGAGTTCTACATGACTAGAATTCTTAAAATTTAAAAACAAAAAATTTGTTACTTTATAGTAAATCTATTATAAATATAAAATATATATTGCATGTAATTACATAAAATTGGGAAGTGTTATTTTTACGAAAAATGTAAATAAAAATTACAGATATTCAATAATTGCAATAATGATTTTATTAGGAACTGCAGATAAAGGACAACTTGATGGTTTCATGGCGGATGGTGCAGTACCGCCAATAAAGAATGGCCATAACTGTAATAACATGGGTTTTGCAACACAACCAGTAAAACAAACTTCTGATGTTTCCAGTACTGTTTATGCTGTGGGGCAATATGCTCCAAAAGTTTTGAGGAATTTAAATGCCCAAAGACTAAAAAATCAATTTAGTGATGTAGGACTGGTTGCTGGTGGTAATGTTATTAGAGCACATAGATCGGTTCTAGCAGCAGGGAGTGCATATTTTAATGCTATGTTTACTGGAGGTTTAGTTGAAGAACAACAGGAATTAGTGGAAATTCATTCAGTATCAGCTAACATTCTTTCTCTATTGGTGGATTTCATTTATACTGGGAATGTTGATATTACCCAAGATAATGTTCAAGAATTATTTGCAGCTGCTGATATGCTAGAATTAGATGAAATAGTGTTTGGTTGCATTAACTATTTAAAACAGCAACTGCATTATTCAAATGCTCTGGGGATATATAGGTAAGTTCAATAAAACTAAGCAAATTTATAAATTATGGGTTTATCAGATGTACTAAGATAATAGTATAGAATGGTTTCTATAATAATTATTAATAGATTTGCAGAAGCACATAACAGATTAGATCTTTTGGAGACTGCCCTACGTTTTATACAAGTCAATTTTCCTCAAGTATCTCAAGAGGAAGAATTTTTGGATTTGCCGAAAGAACATCTTGTTCATTTTCTTAGTAGTGACTATATTCATATTGATACTGAATTCCAGGTTTGTATTCATATAATATATGTTATAAAAAACATAAACTTCATTATTTAAGTAATTGTTCTAAATATTTAACAAATTTTGAATTTTTAATATGTTGCTAGGTCTTCCAAGCAGCATATAATTGGATTATTCATGATATACCAACAAGAAGATGTTATGTATTTGAAATATTAAGTCATATACGTTTACGTTTGTGTTCATTAGCAAGATTGGAACGAGTTATTTTGGAATGCAAAGATGCAAGTCTTATTGTTGCATTAAGATCTATACAAAAAGATTTAGTATCAAATAAAGGATGTCTTGTGCCTCTTCACGCACAACCTCGACTTTGCGCTAAAAAAAATATTTTAGTCATCGGTGGATCAAGGCGTGAATATTCACCGGACAGCTGGGGTAGAGCTGCTGAAAGTACTTATGAAACAATTGAAAAATATGACATATTTACAGGGTATAGTTGTTTCTCTTTCTTTATATATATATATATAAAACTTAATGTTAAAAGATTAAAAATTATATATGTTAAATATTATCAAATCATAAAATTATAATTATTTTTGCAGTGAATGGAGTGAAGTAGCACCAATTGGTATAGGACGAATACTACCAGGAGTTGCATTATTAGATGGTAAAGTTTATGTTGTCGGCGGAGAACTTGAATCGTGTATTCTTGCTAACTGTGAATGTTACAATCCACGTGATAATGTATGGACTTCAATTGCTTGTATGGTAGAACCTAGGTGTGAATTTGGACTTTGTGCCTTGGATAATAGCTTATATGCATTTGGTGGTTGGGTAGGTGAAGATATTGGTGGATCAATAGAAATATATGATCCAATAACTAATTCTTGGACACTTGACGGACAACTTCCTGAACCTAGATTCAGTATGGGAGTAGTTGCTTATGAAGGTGAATTAATTTCCGGAGTAAAGTTCTTTGCTTTAATTGAAATATAAAATACGAAATATTATATATCATTATATCATTTAGGATTAATATACATAATCGGTGGTTGTACGCATGATAACAGGCATCGTCAAGATGCGATGAGTTATAATCCAGTAACAAGAGAGTGGACTCATTTAGCTCCAATGCTTACTCCACGTTCACAAATGGGAATCACTATTCTCGATGGATATATTTATGTTGTTGGTGGTAATAATAAAAATCAAGAAGTTCTCACATCTGTTGAACGATATTCTTTAGAAAAGGTGATTTCTTTTTTTCATTTATTATAATTTTATTTAGATCTTTTATGCATTATAATCTTGTTTTATTTCAGAATAAATGGAGTATTGTTGCATCTATGAATATGGGTAGATCATATCCAGCAGTTGCAGCAGCTGACAGTCGACTTTATGTTATAGGAGGTGATCAGTCTCAGGAAATCAATTTTTATCGAACACAAATTACAATTTCTACCGTTGAATGTTACGATCCCCAATCAAATAAATGGCACGAATGTGCTTCATTGCCAACAAGCAGAGGTGAAGCAGCGGCAATTGTTGCACCTTTTTGATTGAAATTTCCTTTCGATCATATCACTTTAATCACATGCATTTCCTTTTGAATTTCATAATAATATTTTAGCATCTATTTAAAATTTCTTAAACGTAAATATGATATCAAATGTGAAACATATGTTTATTGACTATCTTCATTTACGTCTTATATACAAACATGATCAAACATACATAATCTTGGATGTATTTTTTTATAGATTACAATTTTAATAGTTAACAGCATTTTTTCTAACAAACATAAGATGCAGCAGGATTTGAAAAAAAAAAAAGAAGAAAAAAACAAATGTTCCATTATAATAGTACAGTGCTATTTTCTGTACCCCTTGATATTAAATTATGTATGCTGATTTTCAAAAAGAATTTATTATATATATTTAATAATGAAAGTAGTTGAAACTAACTTCCATATATTTTGAAAACTTCTTAGCATACAAAATTTTATTAGTTGTAGAAGTGACTGACAGCTTTCACATTCTATAGTCATTTACCAAAGTTATCAAGAATATAAAATATGATATTCTACCATAAATTTTATCACACTACAACGAGAAATAAACTGAGAGTATATTTCTATGTAGTATGTGTGAAATGAAATGTTCTTAGCGAAAAAAATATATGTTACAGTTGCGCGTGCTTGTGATATTTATGGAGTTTTTTCTTTATAAAGTAAGATGTCTTGCGATAACCATGTATGTATATTTCGTTACTTATTAATTTCTGCTGGTGTAAGGAAAGACAAATACTTAATACTTAATGATATTATTCTCTTAATTTAAAAGAAAATCATGTAAAAATATCTTATAAATTGTGAAATTGTTTTATAGAATCACATATAACTTTCATAAGTTAAGTAATCATATTTTGTTAGTAAATTTTATAAAAAAAAATTCTATTGCAATTCAGTCTGACTTATAAAGCATGTTTGATACTACGATGGAATTAAAGTCGGAAATATACCCTTTAAATGTTTTAAGATTCATAAGCAAACTTCATTATTAAGATTATAAAATAACAAATCTTGAGAAGATACAAAATATATAAGTGAAAGAAAAGTCCATTTAAAATAAAACTAAGGGGTTATTTGTCATATTACACACACTGCTTTTGTAAATTTATGGACATTAATAATAAGTACTTAGCCTGAAAATAATTTTTACAAAGTGTATATATTATATCAATGTGATTCTATAATCAGCTGCTTTTAGCGTTTTCATCATAGAAATAATTTCTACTACATCAACTAATAATTTTATGTACTTCTTATACCAAAGTTTTGTTTAACAAATGATTTATATAAGATGTTATTACAAAATAGTTGATATAACAATAATTTATATTAAATTTTGATGTGTTACTCTATTTTAATTAATTTCTCTTTTTATATTAGTATTTTATTATTAAATGCTTTGCAAAATAATGTTTTTAAATAACGATATTCGTTAAAAAAGAAGAATTTTGATATTTTGCAAATTATAAATTATTTTATCTGATATACCTTTTATTATTGAGGTATAAATAGTATCAACGTTTTAATTATGTATTAATATATATTATTTGTTTCTCAGTTATCTTTTCCAGTGAAGTATTGTAGAAAAAGTTTAGTTTACTTGTTCTGTTGCATTTGTAAATGATATATTTCTTATTATAATAATGATTTATGGATATATATGTATACGTTATTAAAAGTGCTATTAGGTAAATGGCTTTTATAATTTACATATGTTAATAATATGAAGAGTTTAACTTTTAAATTTTACTTGGTTCCCAATTTGAAAGTATATACAATAGCAACACGTATTATACCTTTGTCAGGACCGAAAAACTAAAGGAATTGTATTAAATTCATAAATAGTTGAGGAATGTTATGTACATACTAATGTATGCATGTGTATATTTACATATATATGCTTTATGCCAATTTAAAAAATCTATTTGGAGGTACAGATATTTCACATGCAGTTTTTATACAAAAGTATTACAATAAATGTTTCATAAACAAAAAGAAATGTTATGTAAAACAAACACGACTGTATTCTCCAATGATACTTAAACATTGTAATGTGTATATATATATAAGTTCGGTATGTGGACGTTTTACACAATATACGCTATAAAATGATAAACTGTCTCAAGAACTACAAATAAGTATTTAAAGGTACATTGGCATTAGAATTATTTAGTCGTTTAATAAATTAAATTTCGAAAATAAAGTATTGAAAAAGAAATTTTATTAGTGTTTTCATTGATATTGTATTCATGAAGAATACAGTTCATTTTGTTTTATTTTTAAGTAAACATAGAATTATCAACCTTTCTAATACTGTAAATTAAGAAAATGTATCTTATATAAAATCGAAATAATTACATTTCTGTGTTACTAATATACAATAAAATTTAAGGGAACAACTAAATGAATATCGAAGTGAATGCTTTGGAATAAATTTAATATCATTTAGAATACGAAACATTTTATTTATATAGGGATTGACAAATATCTCTTTTTAAGCAAATTTGTAATTAAAATCAATTTTTAATTAAAAAAAATTTATGTATAATTTGTTTAAAGAAGTTCAAGAAATAAATACCATCGAAGTTCACTGATGTCTACATCTTATGCGTCATGTAACATGTAACTATTTTAGCTGATTTGTAAACAATAAGCGAATGATGCTAATTTTACGAAGATTATATAAATGTATGGTACATCTCTTACATATAATTAAAATTATTACAAAACATAGTCCAATTCGTATCTAATGTACTGATTCTTTGGATCATTCATAATTCGTGGATATCCAGCTACAAGAGCATCTTGTCCGCCTATATAAAGAGAATTATAAATTTTCCAATATACATCTCGTACTTTTCGTGCCGGATGGAATAACCCCTATAAAAATATGTAAATATGAAAATTTCAATTATGTCAGTAACCATATATATTATCAAATTACATACTTGTAAAGTATATTGCAATATTTTAATTGGTCCAAGAGCGACACGTAAACCATCCACAGCATCCATAAATGCTTGTACTAAATGAGGTGAAGTTTCAAAAACATTGGGCCATACGTGATTTAATAAATGTATCAACGCATCTTCACATCCAAATCCATAAACACCTAATGCCATGTGTTTGATAGCAGCACATGCGGTTTGTCTATGCACTAGATCTCTATAATAATAACATTAAATTAAATTGTACTTTTTAGAAATGATTTCTTGTATAAATATGCTTTTTACCTATCCATGAGTGCATCTTCTAATAGGGGACTAACAGCGTAAATATAATCTTTTCCCATTTCACCAATGTATTCAAACAAAAAAGATAGAGACTTTAATACACCATTTTGTACGTTTAATTCCGGTACTCTGTATTCGTTCATCAGTGCAGGAAGTACCGTAAATGGACTACAGGTTTCAGCTACAATAGCTATAGCTACCGTAGTGCATACACGATTTTGACGTTCCTGTACCTTTAAGTTATTTAAAAGAGTTGCCAATACATCGTGAGGACTGTACAAAAAAGATAAATATTTTAAGATGCGATTAGAATATCGTATATTATAAGATAGTCATTATTTAATTTATAATTACCCTATTGCTTTTGCAATATAACCAAATGTATTTACTGTAGCTCTTCTAATTGCTTTTTTGTGAGCTTTAAGCAGTTCCAAAAGTTCAAAACATATTCTCATCCATTCTCTAGCAGATACATACTCGGGTCCTCTATCTGCAATTCTACCTACGAGATCAATACAATTTTCTTGTACCTAAAGAAAAAAGATTTTGTTGTAAATAATATATTTTTTATATTCTTTAAATGTAATCATAAACATATGCTTGTAAATAATGCTAACTTTCTCGTGTCTGTTTTTAAGAATAGGAGTAAGTCGTGGTAATAAATCTTTAATAGGCGGTGTCATTTTTGTCATTCCTATGACATTCACAATGGCTTTCAATGCACCCAAAATGCTACCTAATACTTCGGGATATTCTTCACCCAAATATTCATAAAGAACAACACCTAAATGACCCATTAGTTTCTCCTATAACAAAAATAAACATTATAATAAGTATCACGTAATGTATATTATCATAATAAAATTGACGTTTACCAAACAGTAACGACATATATATAAAATATAAATTTACCTCTTGACAAGTTTTCATAACAACGGCAATTCGTGATATTAAGTCGGCAGCTTGTTGTCTTACTTTTGCAGACTTATTATTTAATCTCCACAATATTGTGCCACATATTTGTGGAAGATATGCTTTTACCCTTTTTCCTAATGTATTCACAATTGTACCAAAACCATTCAACATTACAACATCCTACTCAACATAAAGAATGTCTTAAATTCATTATAATACATATGCAACTTTAATTTATAAAAATTATAAATATTACAAACCTCAGTTGTTTGTTCCTGGAAAGCATATAAAATACCATCAATAAGTTGTTCTTCTAAACGGGAGTCAACATCTGCAGCTCCTAAATTACCCATTATTTTTTCAATGGTTTCCATAACCATCTTTCTATATTGTTCATTTTCATCTTTTAAATCATCTACTACACGATTTATAATTTCTGATGCGCCAACTTTGTTTGCAATTTCTACTGTTGTATCCACAAGCTATAAAATTAAAATTCATGGATTTTTACATGTTTAATATAATGTTCATTAATGTATACAATACGTACTTGTCTATAATTTCTACGATCTAAAGCCATTCGGTGATTCCAAAAGTGTTTGAAGAAATGAGGAAGGATTTCATCTTTGATGTATTGTGCTTCTACACCATCCGTTCCACAACATTGTTTCACTACCTGTATAATACAGTATAATTATAAATAATATTACATATAATATTATTATTATAATAATTATTATAAAACTTACTTTCAAAACGATCTTTTTCATTTCCTCATCAGGTGACTGGAATTCACGAATTAGGATTAACATGACCTCACGAGTATAATAATTAGCATATTCAGCATCCATAAGAGGAATTAAATAACCAATAGCCTTCAAAAATGCAGCAAGACCTTTCCCTCTATGTGTACGAATACCCTTCCAAAGCGGTTTCAGAACAGAATCGAAGCTCTCGATACCGTAAGGCGTAGCTGCTTCAGCTAAGGCAGCAATGGCTAAAGCAGTGATAGTACGAACTTTTTGCTGCTCATCCACGAGACCTATAAATTAATTAATAATATTTACTTATCTTTTTAAATACAATTTAATAATGTATAATGATTTAATTACCGTGTTCTATAATTTCAACCAAACTCTTCAAATGGGGTAATATAGCACATCCCATAAGAATTGCAATTTGTTGTACAATTTTGATACCAGTATGACGAGCTTGCCATGATTTTTTACTGCGACATACAGCTTTGAGAAATGGAAGCAAAGAAGGAATTCCTAGGGCTGATGCAACCACAGCGAACGCTCTAGCTGTCGTGTTACGAACATATTCATCAATATTATCAATATCTGGTCTCATTGTAGAGATCATTGTTGCTAAACCAGCTGCTTTTGCTAAATTTGAAATAATTTCTCTGCCTTCGACACGAGCATAATAATCTTCATCAATAAGTAACGGTTCAATGACGACCAAAATCTAAAAATAAATGATTTCTTCACATTTATCAATGTTAAGAGGCGATAATTAAGAAATTACGTTAAGATAATGAATTTACCTTATGTACATAAGGCCTAACCAAATCATCGAGTTTATAAAGAATACGATCAATAACTTTTACAAGAAGATGTCGTTCTTGATCTTCCAGTGTAGGAGACATAAGAAGAGGAAGAATCTGATTAAATAAAGGACCAGCGCCAAATTCTCTAGCTTTGTCTGTAATTTGTCTCAAAGCAGCTTTTCTCATTGGTGGTGTACCATTTTTAATTTTCAACAATAATTTCATGATTTTCCTTTCTTTCTGCTCTTCAGGACTAAGTGTTTCTTCATCAACATCAACTAACAATTTGTCAAAATATTGTGCATCCTCTGGCTTCATAAAAGGCAAATTTCCTTTCGGTTGATTATCCACAAATTTTGCAGTTTTATCTTCCGTTTGAATGAAAAATCCCTGTGGCGTACCCGCGATAGGTGTTGGCGTAGCAGTAAGTTTCCTTGCAGGTGTACGAATTGGAATGTATCCTATATTACAAAAGGATATAACGAATATTTTTTAATCATGATTTTAAAATATTCAAAGTTTCTATCTACCTGCAGGTGGTTGCAGAACTTTATATCCAGGTGGAAACAAAGCATCTAATTCATCATCGGAAAGTGGCCTATTTCTCTCATCGATTTCTCGTTCCCAGCGATATGCTTGAAGCTGTTCTGGTGTCATTGACATTAGATGTCCTGGTGTTGGAGTTGCCAATCCCATAGCCTTGGGTCCCGTTGGTGTGACACCACTAGGTGTTAAAATTGAAGTCTGATGTGGTGTTGTAAGAGGAGTTGCTGGAGTTTGTGGTGTCATAGATCCAGGTGTTTGATTTGAAGGTGTTTCATCCCATCGACTTCGACGTTTACTAGCGGAAGGTGTTGGTGTTTCCTGAATTAAATCTCCTGCAACTCGATCTGTTCTTGGAGTTTCCGCCCAACCACTACTATGACCGGGAGTTTCTAATATTTAAAGTAAATTTTTCTTACTTAAACATTCATTTGTAATTTGTTTAAATCATTTAAAATTATATAATTTACCACGTTCGGTTTTTGGTGTTTCATCCCAACGATTTCTACGACTTGAAACAGTTTTTTCGTGAGATGGAGTTTCTCTACCAGGAGTAGCTGCACCAGGTGTTGCATGTCCTGGAGTAGCATCCCACATTCTTGTACTTACGCCTGGTGTTGCGCCAGGAGTTTCGCCACCTTTACCATGTCCAGGTGTTTCATCCCATCTAATTGCAGCTGGTGTTACCTATAAATATAAAAATGAAAATTTTTATTTATTGCTTTTTTTATCTCAAAAGTAATTTTAAAAATATTTATTTACATCTGCATTGTCCCAAGACGTTGGTGTTGCAGTCGTACCAGTTGGTTTTTTAGGTGTTGGAGCATCATCTGTTTGATCCCAACGACCTCTTTTTTTAGGTGCAGGTTTAGGTTCACCATTTGCTTTTAATGTTCCTTCTTTGGCTTTTTCTGCTAGTTTCTTCCTTAACTTTAAGCATAAATATTGCATGAATATTTTAGACATTTATTTAAATATTGATGAAACATACTTCAGTTTCTTCTCCTTTTAATAACTGTTCCCGCATAATTTCGGTATATGTCCTAGAACCGATGTCTGGCGTCTTACCACCTGTAATCAGGAACCAAAAGTCACGCAAAGCGCAACCATTAGATACTTGTTCAATGAATGCTTAAATTTTCAAAAACTTCAGAACATACCTAGCCATTTTATAATGATATTTATTGTTAAAATGCCCTTAGAATATTTGGGTATATTCTAAGTAAACTACTGAATTCACTCTCATTTCCACGTTGCATATATCATTAAATTAAATGACAATAAAATATTTTTACAGATGTAAATATAATAACAAATCGTAAATATGACGTCGCATTAATTACACAACGGGTTTGAGAGAGCTGCAACAGCAGATGGCATATAGCATACGTACGTGAATAATTGGTGCCACAGGGAGCACTGTCCTGCTCATGTCTTCCACATCGAAAAATACTTTAGCCATCTAAAAATCAACTCATTCTTGTTATTAATAATATTTGCACACCAACCACTCATACTATTTTTCAATATTTACGTTCTCACGAGAAATGTGTGATACAATGAGAATTTGGTGATCCATACATATTACAAATTAGTAATAAAAATAGGAAATAAAAACTTTATAGAGGGACGCGTAAAAATATAATAAATCATAATTTAATGTAAAAAAAGTCTCATTGTATCATTTATACGACGTGACTGTAATGCTCTGTGACAATTCAATCTCGCTTAACCTTCGACATAGTATCCTCGGTAAGCAGATGATTCCAAATGTGCAGACCGTCACTAAGATTGGAAAAAAATGTAAACATTAGTATTTATTTGAAAGAATCACATTCACTCTCTTCATTCAAGCCAGTTTTATTTATTTCTCAACGCTTCCTCAATCTAAGCATGAAGAAATTTTAAAGCTATAAACTACTAATAACTGAGGTGAATAGACAAATCAAATATTTCGTGAGTAATTAAATGAAAACTATATCAACAATGTGAGATCTGCATTCTATTTCATTTAAGATAATAATATCTCGTTAGAATTAATTGGTTATATATAATAAAATATTTTTATCTATATTTTAAAATCTTACATAAAAGTAAAAAATTCTAATGAGATTAATTTTTCATAGTGTTTTAACATTTCTAATGTTTAAAATCTAATGTTTCAAATAACTTTTACCTCAGTTATTATAGTTAGTAATACTACAGCAACAGAAATATATCACTCAATAAGTATTTATTAAAATACACTAAACAAATACACTAAAATATTTTAATATTAGAAATAACTTTCTTGTTGTAGTATTTTGATACCTAATATCTTCTTTGAATATCTATATACAAATTCATCTAACTAATGTATGTATAATTTCACGAAAGTACTTTGATTTTGTGAAACATTAAATTATTTTGTGTTTAAGATGAAATATACAATAAACAAATTTGATTATGTTATGAATTAATTAAAATAGAATTCTCATATATATATACCCACAAATTAAGCAAAAAATTTATATTTTTTTTTACTAATTATTTAAAAAGTTAAATTGTATGTTTACACAAATTATATAATTTAAGATTTATCTATTTTTATATTATATTTTTCTACTTTTTAACAAGCATGTGAAAATATGATAAAATTTATAATAGATAAAAGTCAATCATTCAATTATTGAAACTTTGTAGTATTCTATTTTGTTATGAAGTTTATAATATTATGAATTGTAAAAAAAAGGCAACTTGACCATTCAACTATTTTGGAAAAGCCTAAAACAAATATTAATATATATCAGATTGAATTTTATTTTTATTAATTAAAATCAAGTTGACTTTTTATCAGATGTTGAAGTATATTTAAGATGACATAGTTTCTTATAAACTGCAGTGATAGAAGCTTTATTGTGCATATATCTTGTTGCAATATAATCAGTCAAGTACATTAAATGACCAATGTAAAATTTTGAAAATATTTAAGAAAGAAGTATATCATAAATTCGTAAAATTTAATATATTATTACATAAAAATAATATATTACCTAAATTAAAATGATCATTTTACTCTATTACATTGCGTCAAAATATCAATAAGAATAATAATATATAAACACACTTAATATCTAATTACCTGTTTTGTTTGCAAATTGTTTAATTTAAAAGAAAAAATACCAACCTTCTGCAAAAGGATCAACACGCTCAGGTGATATAATCATTCTTCGCCTTTTTTGTCTATATTCATCTTCTCTATCAGCTATGGTGGGTCGTCGTCTATCCGCAAAGGGATCATAATCTTTTTCACTCTAAATAATAAAATAAAATATTAACAAATTAAAATTATTAGTACCACTATCTATATTTTTCATAAGGATATTATTTTTAATATATTCTACCTGTGCAACATCATTGAGTAATGCTGCTGGTGCAGTATACCCTGGTCTTTTATTGGTACTAAAACTTGCTAGTTCATAATCTTCATCCTTAAATAAAAGTAACAAATTTAGTATTATATTATTATGCTTAAATAAGAATAGAAATTATAGAAAAAAATAGAATAACCTCAATTTCATCATTGGCTGCAATAGATGTAACATAGCCTTCATATTTATTATTACTTCCATCATAAATATCTTGATCATAAAAACCAGTTTTTCCTAATCCTACTTGATCTTTCTCCGTTGATGAATTTTGAATTTCTTTTTTCTTTGACTGTATTTCCCTTATTTGTGCTTCAATATCTAAACATGATCATTATAAATTAATATACAGATCACATAAAAATACAAATTATTTTAAGCAAGTATCATATTTATGTTAAAATGATATAAAATTAAAATTAGCTTTAAATATTTACAAATTAATGAATATATATCACATTTCTTCCTGTAGATTTTATTAGTATTGCAAATCTAATCAATGTAATTTAGATAAAAATCAGTAACTATTTATTGCTACATGCAATCTTATTATACAAATAATTATTATTAAAAAATAAAAATTTATAATATATAATTGTAACTTTAAATAGCTAAAGAATTCGATTTACAACGAACAAACCTTCGTGCGTTCTGGGTATGGAATCCATCATGCAGCGTCAAAACTTGACAGTAAGTTATCTTCAACAACTACGTTACAATTTTACTTGGTTTTAACTCAAGTATTTAAGGATAAGAATTATTTTTTAAATATTACACAAGTGTCCTTTGTATACATCACAATATTATTCGATAAAACGTGTAAAAGATTCAATAGAGAACCAAATTCCGCTTTTTTATCAATCTTTACATTAGTAACGTTGTAAGATGGCATACTCCCAATTATTTCTAAATCGTAAAAGGGCATCCTCATGAATATTCTATTCACAATTAATGAAGTATTCGTATAATTGTCGCTTCATGAAAATGTACCTAAAGTTAAGAATATTTAGTTACGAACAAAATATAACTATATATAATACATAATATTAAAAAAATATATTTTTAAGAATATTATTCTACATCTGGAAATGCAATAGGAGTTTTGTATTAAGGATATACATTAGAATTACATGTAATTTTGAAATTAGTAAAAACGAAGAATTTTACTAGATTAATGAATCTTAAATCTTTTAATGAAGTATTCATTTTTAATATAAGGCATAACATAATGATTATTTTTGTTAAATATCATACATCAAAATATAAATATAAAATGTATAATGTAAATATTATATAAATATTATATATATCATAATTAGAGATCTTTTATTTTTTAATCTTTTTTTTATTAAAAATGCATCCAAAATATGTTTTTAAATTAAAATACATTTCAAATGATGCATATATTCCAAATATACTAGTTTGTAATACGAAAAGATAATAAAGATAAACAATGAACGAATATCATTAACAACAATTGTTAATAGATAAAATTAAATTTATTATTACATGTTATTCACAAAATTGAAATTTGTTTAATTTTCTTAATATTTAAATATAATTGATACTTTAATTATTGTTAAAAAGGTTTAATATTTTAATCTCATAATTTATCAAAACTAAATATTTCACAATATGCAAGATATTCATTATAATTTAAAGTTAATAAATTATTACGCTTATTGTTAATAACAAATTAATATTGTTATTAACAAATTGTTCACAAGCTAAATTTATAATCATAGTTAAGAAATTATTAAATTAGTGGCTATTAGAGCGGAAAAATAATAATTAATAAAATTGATGAAATTCAATCATTTTTAATCGAGGTGGGGAGCTCAGCCGATCGAAGGCTATATAAAAGGCGACGCGACGCAGCACCGGTAATAAATAGTGGAATAATTTTGTACGTCAAAGTGAAATATTAAAGATTTCTACAAAACGTTTCGTAAAGTAGTGATACCGCTGATTGAAGTTTTAATTGCTACAACTGAGGAAATATATATTTAAGAACTATAACGTGACGTTTCGTGTATTAGTTCGCGACATTGCAGTTGTAGGTTACGTTTGTAACATTATCGCAATATTTACCAATAAGATACAGCAAAAGATTAACAAATTGTGAGAAATTTACGAAGTTCAGGATTATTAACTGTGAACATTTCTTCGGTGCTAATATATTACATGTAAAAAATAGTGATTTGACATAGTGAAAATCGTATAACGACATGCATGAAATGAAGCAGTGTGAGTGCGGATCGTGTAATACTATAGCACAGTCCCCAACCTTCGACTGTAGCAGATTCTAGATCTTGATTGTCCAGTAATATATTTGAACATTTTTACTCTGAATAGGCAGCTTGTTAACAGTTTTTCCAATTTTTCTTCAATCTTGACGTTCAATTGCGAAGTAGCTACGTATTATTGCTTATACATTCTAAACGTCGAATGTAGATTAAGGTACTTCATTACTAATGCATAGAAAAGATTATTCTCCAAACCAGTAGGGCAATTATTTTATGATTGAAGGTGCATATATGAAACAAAGTGACGGAAAAGCAAGTGCCTGTGAAATCGTTCTACACAGTTTACTTTTCTCGCCTATATTTCTCAAGTTAGCCTTTTCGGTTAGGTTTTTTTCGGAATAACAGCATAGAGAGAATTCTTCTTTAAAGGGATTGATAATTTTTTTGCGGTTTCGAGCATGTGTTTTCGAAAAATAGTAGGGAA
>NW_016909436.1:760389-761235 GCF_001483705.2 Eufriesea mexicana
TTTTTGAATTAGGCTTTTTGAATCGGATTTTTCCACTGATTCGTGTAGAGTGATTTTTTCCTTAACGGGATTGGATATTTTTTTTCGGATTCGAGCGTGCGTTTTCGAGAAATAGTGCCGGAAGTGTCAGTGGCTGTCAGTTCGTGCTGCGCAATATATATTTTTGGCTTGTAGTTTTTCAATTAGGCTCTTTGAATCGGATTTTTCCACTGATTCGTGTAGAGTGATTTTTTCCTTAACGGGATTGGATATTTTTTTTCGGATTCGAGCGTGCGTTTTCGAGAAATAGTGCCGGAAGTGTCAGTGGCTGTCAGTTCGTGCTGCGCAATATATATTTTTGGCTTGTAGTTTTTCAATTAGGCTCTTTGAATCGGATTTTTCCACTGATTCACGTAGAGTGATTTTTTCCTTAACGGGATTGGATATTTTTTTTCGGATTCGAGCGTGCGTTTTCGTGAAATAGTGCCGGAAGTGTCAGTGGCTATGGAATCGTGCTGCGGAATAGAGTTTTTTGGCTTCTATCTTCAAAATTGGGCTTTTTGATTAGGTTTGTTCTCTACATCAGTGTAGAGTGGATTTTTCTCTAACTGGATTGAATACTTTTTTTCAGTTCGTTTTAGATTACGTTCCTGTGGTCGCGGTTTCATTGCTATGGCTAATGCTGGAGAAGATGACAATGGTTCCCAATTCTTCTTTACTCTTAG
The DNA here is from genome assembly GCF_001483705.2 of Eufriesea mexicana. Classification (NCBI taxonomy): domain Eukaryota; kingdom Metazoa; phylum Arthropoda; class Insecta; order Hymenoptera; family Apidae; genus Eufriesea; species Eufriesea mexicana. Next base: position 761,094 of record NW_016909436.1, read on the forward strand.
TTTTACACCAGAATTGCAGAATAAACATACAATCTTTGGTAAAGTTACTGCAGAAACGATATATAACATGCTTAAACTTGAAGAAGCACTTGTAGATGAGGTAAATTTAACGTTTACAAGAAAATATATCATGAATTGATAT
>NW_016909437.1:0-3199 GCF_001483705.2 Eufriesea mexicana
TGGATTCCTGTGATCTACTGTGCTCTACTATTCTGTGTTTGGATTTGGAACGCCTGCAACAGTTGCCGCGACACGTTATGTTGGGTTAAGCTACGTTCCGTCAGGTTAGGTTATGTCACGTTAGGGAAGGCTATCTTCGACCTTTGCGCTATTCGCTGCAATGCGGTGCATTCCGGAGCGCTACTCTGCTCTTGAACATTCTGCTTGACTCTGTGGAGGCCAGAAATTGTGGTCTCGTCAAGTCAGCTTGAATTAGGTTACGTTTGGCTAGCTTAGGATATGTTACTTCAACTTTTGCGCCATAGACTGCCTTTCGTTGGATTTCTGCGCTCTAATGTGCTCTAGTATGCTTTGCTTGTCTCCACGGAGGCCATTAATAAAGGTCGCGGCATGTTATGTTGTGTAAGGTTACGTTTGGTTAGGTTAAGTTATGTCACTTTAATTTAGGATATCTTTGTCGTTTGAGTAATACACTGCAATGCGGTGGACTTCTGCTCTCTACTCTGCTCTAGTGTATTCTGCTTTTCACGTTAGGGTGAGCTATGTTATGTTCGGTTATGTTAGGTAAGGTTACGTTCGGCTAGGATATCTACGGCTCTTGTGCTATTCACTACAACGCGGTGGATTGCTGCTCTCTACTGTGTTCTGGTATATGCTTCTTGGCTATGGGGACGTCAGCAATATTGTTCTCGCCACGTTCTGTTGAGTTACACTACGTTTGGGAATGGTTAGGGTAGGTAAGGTTTGGATAGGGTATCTTTCACTTTTGTGGTATGCACTGCAATCCATAGGATTTCTGCGCTCTACTGTGCTCTAATATATTCTCATTGGCTTTGTGGAGGCCAGAAATAGCGGTCGCGGGACGGTACGTTGAGTTAGGTTACCTTTGGTTAGGCTACGTTAGGTCTGGATGGGTTGTTATATGTTCGACTTTTGTGCTTTACACAGCAATGCTGCGCATTCCTGATCGCTGCACGTTAGGTTGTGTTACGTTACGTTTGGTTAGGTTACATTATGTTAGGTTTGGTCAGGTTACCATTGACTTTTGTGCTACACTCTGCTCTTCGGAGGATTTCTGCGATGTACATTGCTCTACCATACTCTGCTAGACACTGGGGTGGCCATTAATAGTTGTCTTGTCACGTTAGGTCGTGTTAGGCTACGTTTGGTTGGGTTACGTTTGGCTAGGTTAGGCTAGGATAGATTAGGTTTTTTGCTATACGCTGCTATCTCCCGATTTCTGCGCTCTACTGCGTTCTAATATTTTCTTGATGGCCCTGGGGACGCCAGCAATATTAGTCTCGTCACGTTATGTTGAGTTACAATACGTTTATGAAAGTTCGGTTAGGCCAAGTTAGGTAAGGATGTGTATGACTTTTTTGCTATACGCTGCAATGCGGTGGGTTTCTGCTGTCTTCTGTACTCTAGTATACTCTGCTTGGCTCTGGGGAGGTCATCAATAGTGGTCTCGACAATTTAGTCTGAGTTATGCTACGTTTGGTCATGTTACGTTTTGTTAGGTTAGGATACGATAGATTGGACTTTTGTGCTATTCACCGCTGTCCGCGTATTTCTGCGCTCTACTGTGTTCTAATATTTTGTGCTTCTCTCAGGGGATGCCAGCAATGGCGCTCTCGACACGTTAAGTTGAGTTATGATACGTTTGATTAGTTTAGGTCAGGATAAGCTCGGCCAGGTTACACATGACTGTCGTGCTATACACTGCTATTCGGAGGATTTCTACGCTAGACTGAGCCCTGCTACATTCTGCCTGGCCCTGGGGATGACAGCAATGGTCATCGCGGCTGGTTATGTTTAGTTAGGCTACGTTTGGTTTGGTTATATTAGACGGGGCTTGGCTTGAATAGCTACCACTTTTGTGCTGTATACTGCGATTCTATGGATTTCTGCTCGACCCTGGGAGGCCAGCAATAGTGGTCGCGTACGTTAGGTTGTGGTATGTTACGTCTGGACATGTTAATATTGGATATATAAGGATAGAATAGGTTTGACTCTTGCGCCATACACTTCTGTTCGGTGGATTTCTGCCCTCTAACGTGCTCTAGTATATACTGCTTGGCTCTGGGAAGGCCAGATATAGTGGTCGCGGGACGTTATTCTGAGTTCGGTTACGTACGCATATGCTACGTTTGGTTAGGTTAGGATAAGAGAGCCTTGGCTTTTGTGCTATACACAGTTGTTCGGTTTATTTCTGCTCTCTACTGAGCTCCAACATGTTCTGATTGGCTCTGGGGAGGCCAGAAATTTTGTCCTCGTCACGCCATCTTGAGTTACGCTACGTTTTGTTTGGTTAGGTGAGGTTATCGTTCACTTTTATGCTATGCACTGCAATGCGGTGCATTTCTGCCCTCCACTGTGCTCTAGTACATCCAGCTTGTCTCAGCGGAGGCCAAGAATAGTGGTCTGGTCATGTTAGTTTGAGCTGTGCCACGTTTGGTTATGTTACGTTCGGTAAGGTTTGGATATGATAGTTTAGACTTCTGTGCTATACACTATTGTCCTCCGATTTCTACGCTCTACTACATTCTAATATTTTCTGCTTGGCTCAGGGGAGGGCAGCAATAATGGTCTGGTCGCGACAGGTATAGTTAGGCTACGTTTACATATGACATGTTTGGTTATGTTAAGACAGAGTAGCTCCGAATTTTGTGCCATTCACTACTATTGCGTGTACTACTGCGCTGTGCTGCGGTCTAATATGTACTGCTTGGCTCTGGGGTGGCCAGAAATAGTGGCCTCTGCACGTCAGGCTGTGTAAGGTTACGTCTCGTTAGGTTAGGTTAAGAAGGTCTAGCTAGGAATTCTTCTTTTTGTGCTATACACTACTATTCGGTGGATTTCTGCCATCTACATTGCTCAAACGCACTCTGATTGACTCTGGGAAGGCCTGCAATGTTGGTCTCGTCACGCTATGTTGAGGTACACAACGTTTGGATCGGTTAGGTTAGGTCACGTTAGGTTACGGTATATCTCACTTTTGTGCTATGCACTGCAACGCTGTGGATTTCTGCGCTCTACTGTGCTCTTGTATATACTGCTTGGCCCTGGGGAGGCTAGTAATAGTGGTCTCGGCGCGTTAGGTTCAGGTAGGTAAAGTTCGTCTATGTTACGTTTGGATATGTTAGGTTAGGATAGTCATGTCTTTTGCGCTATACACTGCTATTCGCTGGATTCCTGC
>NW_016909437.1:3348-60655 GCF_001483705.2 Eufriesea mexicana
CTCCGCCATCCGCGTGTTTCTGCGCTCTACTAAGCTCTAATATTTCTACTTGGCAATCGGGAGGCCAGCAAAAGTGTTCTCGGCACGTTAGGTTGGGTTGGGTTACGTTTGATTATGTTAGGTTAGGTTAAGTTTGGTTAGGGTAGTTTTGACTTTCGTGGTATACACTGCTATTCGGTGGATTCCTGCCCCCTACTGTGCTATTCTCTCATCGACTTGGCCCAGGCGTGGCCAGCAACAGCGGTCGCGGCGCGTTATGCTGAGATTTTCTATGTTACGATAGGATACGTAAGTATGGGTAATGCTTGGTTATCCGTGACTTTCCTGCTGTACGCTGCGATTCTACGGACTTCTGCGTCCTACTCTCGTTTACTACTTTCTACCTCGCCCTGCGGAGGCTATCAATACTGCTCGCGGCACGTTATGTTGTGTTCGGCTACGTATGGTTATGGTATGTAAGCTTAAGCTGGTTCGGATAGCTCCTGCTTTTCCGCGTTACACTGCGTTTCTAGGGATATCAGCGCTATATTCACCTCTAATATGATCTGCCGGCTCTGTGGAGGGCAGCAATAGGGATCTCGTCACGTCTTTTTGGTTTGGTTACTTTCGGCTGCTTTAAGTTTGGCGAGATTAGGAGAGGGTAGCATTGACTTTTGCGCTTTACGCTCCCATTCGGTTGACTTCTGCGCTCTACTGTGCCCTAATATATCCCGCATAGCTCTGAAGAGGCCAGAAACGGTGGCCTCGACACGTTAGGTTGAATCAGATTATGTTTGGTTGTGTTACATTTGGTTAGGCTAGGACCGGATAGCTTTGAATTTTGTGCTACACACTGCTATTCGTGGAATGTCTGCGCCCTACTGTGCTTTAATATTTTCTGCTTGGATCTGGGGAGGTCATCAATTGCGGTCTCGGCACGTTCGGTTGAGCTATGTTACGTTTGGTTAGGTTACGTTTGGTTAGGTTCGCTAAGGGTTGCTTTGACTTTCGTGCTGTACACTTTTATTCCGTGGACTTCTGCGGTCTACTCTGCTCTAGGAAGCTGCGCTTGGCTCTGTGTAGGCCAGCAATAGTGATCGCGGCACGATATTTTGTGTTAGGCTACGTAGGGATTGGTCAAGTTAGCTTGGGTTAGGTACGGATAGCTATGGCTTTTCTGCTATTAGCTGCTAATATATGTGCTAATGCGCTCTACTCTCCTCTAATATGTTCTGCTGGACTCTGCGGAGGCCAGACATAGTGGTCGCGGCACGCTTTGTTTGGTAAGGCTACGTTTGTATACATTACGATTGCGTGTGTTACGTTTGGATAGCTTTGTCCTTCGTACCATACACTGATATTCGGTAGATTTCTGCTTTCCACTGTGCTCTAATATGTTCTGCTTGGCAATTGGGAGGCCAGCAGTGGTGGTCTCGGCACGTTAGGTTGCGTCATACTACGTTTGGTTCGGTTAGGTTAGGTCACGTTAGATTAGGGTATCTTCCTCTTTTGTGCTATACACTGCAATGCGCCGCATTTCTGAGCTCTACTTTGCTGCAGTATATCCCACTTGGCCCTGGGTTGTCCAGCAATAGTGTTCTCGGCACGTTAGGTTGAGTTACATTACGTTAGGTTTTGTTAAGTTTGGTTTGGTTAAGATAGGGTAGGTATGACTTTTGTGCTATACACAACGATTCTATGGATCTCTGCGCTCTGCTTGTCTCTCACATGTTCTGCTTGTCTCTTGGCGGCAGGAGTAGTGGCCTCAGCATGTTAGGCTGTGCTAGGATACGTTTTGCTTTGCAACGCTTGGTCTGATTAAGATAGGGTAGCTTAGACTTTTGTACTGTACACTGCTATTCCGTGGATTTCTGCGCACTACTGTGCTATAATATTCTCTACTTGGCTCTGGGGAGGCTAGTATTAGTGATCGAGGCATGTTAGGTGGAGTAATTTTACCCTCGGTTATGCCACGTTAGGCTGTGTTCGGTAAGAATAGCTTTGGCTATCCTTCTGCACACTGTTATTCGGTGAGTTTCCGCGCTCTACTGTGATTTACTACATTCTGCTTGGCCATGGGGAGACCAGCAACTGTGCTCTCGGCACGTCGGTTAGAGTTACGTTACGCTCGGTTAGATTAGGTTATTTATAGTTCTATAAGGATTGGTCCGACTTTCGCGCCATACATTGTTATACGGCGGATTTTTGCGCTCTACTGTTATGCTGCTATACCCTGCGTGGCCCTGGGTAGGCCAGCAACGGTGGTCGCCGCACGTCGTGCTCAGACATGCTACGTTTGTTTATGAAACGTTAGTCTGGGTTAGTTGTGGGTGGCTTTGACTTTTCTGCAAGGCGCTGCGTTTCTATGGATCTCTGAGGACTATGCTCCTCTACTATTCACTGCGCGGGTCTGGGGATTCCAGCATTAGCGGTCGCGGCGCATTTGGTGCAGAGAGGTTACGTTTTGTTATGTTACGATTGGTTAGGTTAGGGAATCATAGCCTTCATAGTTTGCTATACACTACTATTAGGAGGACTCCTACGCTCTACTGTGTTCGTGTATGTTCTGCTTGGCTCTGTACATGCCAGCAACTGTTGTCTCGGCACGCTATGTTGAGATAGGCAACGTTTGGTTAGTTTAGGTTAGTTCAGGTCAGGTTTAGATACCGTTGACTATTGTGCTGTACACTGCTATGCGACGGATTACTGCACTCTACTGTTCTCCAGCATATTCTGTTTGGTTCCGTGAAGACTAGCAATGGTGGCCTCGGCACGTTAGGTTCAGTTAGGATAGGTTTGGTTATGTTAGGTCATGTTGGGTTCGGTCAGTATAGCTTCGACTTTCGTACTCTGCACTGATTTTCGGAGGCTATCTGCGCTCTGCTGTGCTCTCCTGTACAATGCATGGCACTGGAGTGGCCAGCAATAGTGGTCGCGGCACGTCGTCTTGAGTTAGGCTACGTGTGGTTAGGTTATGTTAGTTTGGTTTGTGTCCTGGTAGTTTTGACTTTTCTGCTATACACTGCGTTTCTATGTATCTCAAGGCACCACCTTGCTCTAATATGTTCTGCACGCCTCTGGGTAGATCAGCAACTGTGGTCACGGTATGTCAGTTAGAGTTAGGCTATGTTCGTTTATATTACGATATGTTATGTTAGGACAGGTTAGCTTTCACATTCCTCCTACACACTGCTGTCGGTGCATTTCTACGCACCGCTGTGGTATACTATAATCTACAGGGCCATGGGTAGGGCAGCAACAGTGGTCGCTCCACGTGATGTTGTGTTAGGCTACGTTTGTTTATGTTATATTAGCTTGGGTTAGGTTCCGAGGACTTCGACTTTTCTGTAATACACTGCGATTCTATGGATATCTGCGATCTACTCTCGTCTAATATGTCTGCACGGCCGTGGGTAGGCCAGCAAACGTGGTTGCGGCAGGTAAGGTAGGGTTAGGCTACGTTCGGTTATATTACGCTTTGTCAGGTTAGGTTAGGATAGCTTTGACTTTTGTGCTGTACACTGCTGTTCGGTTAATTACTGCGCACTACTGTGCTTCAATAGTTTCTGCTTGGTCCTGAGGAGGGCAGCAATAGAGGTATCGGCACGTTACTTTGAGTTATACTTCGTATGCTTATGTTTGGTTAGGTTAAGTTCGGTAAGTGTAGCTTTGACTTCCGTGCTATACACCGTAATTCGGTGGATTGCAGAGTTCAACTTTGCTCTATCTTATTCTGCTTGTTCCTGGGTACACCGGCAACTGTGGTCTCGGCAGGACGGTTTGAGTTATGCTATATTTGGTTATGTTAGGTTAAGTTCATTTCAATTTGGATTGCTCCGACTTTCGCGCCATACATTGTTATTCAGTGGATCATTGCGCTCTACTGTCGCTGTATTGTGCTCTGCTTGGCCCTGGGTAGGCCAGCAACAGTGGTTGCTGCACGTCATATTGAGGTATGCTACGTTTTGTTAGGTTTCGTTGGTATGCGTTAGGCTTGGGTAGCTCTGATTTTTCTGCTAGACGCCGCGATCCTGTGGATTTCTGCTCTCTACTCTCCTTCAATATGTTCTGCTCCGCTCTGGGCTGGCCAGCGGTAGTGGTCGCGGCACCTTAGTTTGCGTTAGGCTACGCTTGGCTGCGTTACGTTTGGCTCGGTTAGGAGACGATAGCTTTGACATATGTGCTATACACTGCTATTCGGAGGATATCTGCGCTCTAATGTGCTCTAATGTTTTCAGCTTACTATTGTGCTCTGCTTGGCCCTGGGTAGGCCAGCAACAGTGGTCGCTGCACGTCATATTCAGGTATGCTACGTTTTGTTAGGTTTCGTTGGTATGCGTTAGGTTTGAGTAGCTCTGATTTTTCTGCTAGACGCTGCGATCCTGTGGATTTCTGCTCTCCACTCTCCTACAATATGTTCTGCTCCGCTCTGGGCTGGCCAGCGATAGTGGTCGCGGCACCTTAGTTTGCGTTAGGCTACGCTTGGCTGCGTTACGTTTGGCTCGGTTAGGAGACGATAGCTTTGACATATGTGCTATACACTGCTATTCGGAGGATATCTGCGCTCTAATGTGCTCTAATGTTTTCAGCTTTGCTCTGGGGTGGGCCGCGACGGCGGTCTCGGCTCGTTAGTCTGAGTTATGTTACGTATGGTTAAGACAGGTTAGGATTAGCTCGGTTAGGGCACCTCTGACTTTCGTGCTATAAACTGTTGTTCGGTGGATTTCTTATCTCTACTGTGCTCTACTACATTCTGCTTGTACATGGGTAGGCCAGCAATATTTGTTGCGGCACTTTATGTTGAATTATTCTGCTCTTGGTTATTTTATGTGAGTATGTGTTACGTACGGATAGCTTTGACCTTTCTGCTATACACTGCTATTCGGTGGATTTCTGCGCTCTACTCTCCCCTATTATGTTCTACATGGCTCCGTGGAAGGCAGCAATAAGCGTATCGTCACGTTAGGATGAGTTACTCTACGTTGTGTTACGTTACGTTTGGTAATGTTAGAAGAGCATATCTTTGACTCTTGTGTTATACGCTGCTATTCAGTGGTTTTCAGCATACCACTCTTCTCTAGTACGTTCTGTTTGGCTCTGGGTATGGCACCATTATAGGTCTCGTCACATAAGGTTCAGTTACGTTACGTTAGGTTACGTCACATTTGGTTAGGCTTGGACAGGAGAGCTTTGACTTTTGTGCAGTACACTGCCATTCGGTTCACTCCTGCGCTCTGCATTGCTCTGATATGCTCTGCATCGCTCTGGGCAGGCCAGCATTAGTGGTCTCGGTACGTTAGGTTGTGTTATGCTGCGATCGGTTTCGTTACATATGGTTTGGTTATGATAGGATAGCTTTCACTTTCCTGCTATACACTGCTTTTCGATGGGTTACAGCGCTGTACTGTGCTCAACTATGTTCTCCACGGCTCTAGGGAGACCAGCGATAGTGGTTGCGGCACGTTTGGTGTTGTTAGGTTACGTTTGTTTATGTTACGATTGGTTAGGTAAGGGTATGCTTGCATCTACTATTGTGCTATACACTGCAATACGGTTGATTTCTGCGTCCTACTGTGCTCTACTATATTCTGCTTGTCCCCGGGGTAGCGAAACGTTTGGCTGAGATATGTTACGTTTGGCTAGGTTACGATAGTGTACTTTTGACTTTTTGCTATGCATTGCTATTCTATGGATTTCTGCGCTCTACTCTCCTCTCGTATATTCTGCTCGGCTCTGGGGAGGGTACCAATAGTGGTCTCGGCACGTTATGCTGCTTTATTTTACGTTTGGTTACGTTACGTTTGGTTAGGTCAGGACTGATTAGCCTTGAATTTTGTGCCATTCACTGCCATTGCTTGGATTTCTGCGCTCTACATTGCTCTAACATGCTCTGCTCGGCTTTTCGGAGGCCAGAAGTAGTGGTCCCGGAGCTATAGTCTTAGCTAGGTTACGTTTGGTTAGGATAGGTTACGCTTGGTTTTGTTAGGATAGATCTTACTTTCGTACTGTACACACTTTTTCGGAGAATTTCTGCGCTCCTCTGTGCTTCAATATATTCTGTCCGGCCCTGGCGAGACCAGCAATGGTGATCGCGGCTCGAAGTTACGCTTGGTTTTGTTAGGATAGATCGCACTTTCGTACTGTACACCCTTTCTCGGAGAATTTCTGCGCTCCTCTGTGCTTCAATATATTCTGTTCGGCCCTGGAGAGGCCAGCAATGGTGATCGCGGCACGTTATGATGGGTTTAGCTACGTTTGGTTAGTTTACGTTAGTTTGCTTTAGGTTTGGGTACCTTTCGATTTGATGCTATACACTGCGATTCAATGGATTTCTGAGCACGACTCCCCACTACTATGTTCTGCACGGCTCTACGAAGGCCGGCAATAGTGGTCGAGTCACGTTAGGTAGAGTTAGGTTGCGTTTGGTTATTTTGCTATTAGGTAAGTTAGGGCAGGATAGCCTCGACTTTTGCGCTATACACTGCTCTACGGTGGATTTCTGCGCGCTACTGTGCTACAGTATGCTCTGCTTGGCTCTGGGGAGGAGTGCAATAGTGCCCTCGATACGTCAGGTTGAGAACGGCTACGTATATTTGCGTCACGTTGGGTTAGGATAGGGTGGTTTCGACCTTTGTGCTATACACTACTATCCTAAGGATTGCTGCTGTCTACTCTCCTCTAGCATGTTCTGCATGACTCTGTGGAGAGCACCGATATACCTCCCGTCGCTACAGGATGAGTTAGGCTTCGTTATGTTACGTTACATTTGGTTGGGTTAGGACAAGATACCTTTGACTTTTGCGCTACACACTGCTCTTCCGTGGTTTTCTGCGCTCTACAATGAACTAATATGCTCTGTCCGGCTCTGGGCAGGCCAGAAATACCGGCCTCGGCACGTTAGGTTTTTTCAATTTACGATTGGTTAGGTTAGGTTATGTTAGGTTTGGGTAGGGTAGCTTAGACTTCCGTATTATACACTCTTATTCGTTGTACATCTGCACACTACTGTGCTCTACTATATTCTGCTTGTCCATGGCGAGCCCGGCAGTAGTTTTCGTGGCACGTTGTGTTGAGTTAGGTTACGTTTGGTTATGTTACGGTTGGTTAGGCTACGACAGGGTAGCTACCGTTTTGTGCTGTACAATGCCATTCCGCGGATATCTGCGCTCTGCATTACTCTAGTAGCATCTTCTTGACTCTGGGGAGGCCTGCTATAATGGTCGTGGCACGTTATGTTAAGTTAGGTTTCGTTTGGTTAGGTTAGGTTAGGGAAAATTTGGTAAGGATTGCTTTAACTTTTCTAATATACACTGCTATTCGGTCGATTTCTACGCTCTACTCGCCTGTAGTAGGTACTGCAGGTCTATGGGAAGGCCAGCAATAGTGCCATCGGCACATTAGTTTGAGTAATGTTACGTTACGTTGAGTAATGTTCGGTTATGTTTGGTCAGGTTAGGTTATGTTAGGCTATGATAGGTTAGGATACGTTATGTTATGTTTGGTAAGGATAGCATTGGCTTTCGCGCTAAGCACTGCTACTCGGTGGATTTCTGCGTTTTGCACTCCTCTAGTACGTTCTACTTGTCTCTGAGAATGCCAGCAACAGTGGCCGCGGCACCTTATGTTGAGCTATGTTACGTTAGGTTATATTACGACTGCTTATGTTTGATCTGGCTATGTTTCTTTAGGATAGCTCTAACTCTCGTGCTGTATCCTCCTATGCGGTAGATTTCTGCGCTCTACATTGCTCTACTGTAACGTGCTTGGCTCTTGGGAGGCCGGCAATGGTAGTCGCGGCGCGTTTAATTATATTAGGTTACATTTGGTTTGCTCAATTTAGGCTAGGTTAGGTCGGAATGGCCTTGGCTTTTGTGATATACAATGCTTTATGTGAACGTCTGCTCTCTAGAGTGCGCTGCTGCATCAGCTTGGCTCTGTTAAGGCCAGCGATATTGGTCGCGGCACGTTAGGCTTAGTTTTGCTGCGTTTGGTTAGGCTAGGCTTGGTCAGGTTCGGTTATTGTATCTAAGACATTTGCGATATAGAATGCAATTCCGCGGGTTTCTTCGCTCTACAGTTATCTAGTATATAATGTTTTGCTCTGGGGCGCTGCGTATAGTGGTCGCAGCACTTTAGGTTGTGATAGGCTACGTTCGGTAAGGTAAGGTTAGGTCAGGTTGTGTTAGTATATCTTTGACATATGTTCTGTACAATGCACTTTGGGCGGGTCTCTCACTCTACTGTGATCTAGTGTATCATGCTTGGCTCTGAGGATGCCACGAATAGTGTTTGCGGCACGTTTGGTTGAGTAGGGTTGCGTTTGGTCTGGTTGAGTTTGGTTGGGCTTGGCCAGAGTGGCTTTCACTTTCGTGCTATACACTGGCATTCGGTGGATTTTTGCTCCCTAATGTACTCTACTTGATTCTACTTTGCCCTGGGTAGGCCAACAATAGTGTTCGCGGCACGTTAAACTGAATTATATTGCGTCTGGCTTTGTTATGCTAGCATGGATTAGGCACGGATAGATTTGACTTTTCTGCTATAGACTGCGATTGTATGGATTTCTGCGATCTGCTGTCTTCTAATATTTTCTGCTCTGCCCTGGGTAGGCCATCAATAGTGGTCGCGGCACGTTAAGTTGAATTATGTTGCGTCTGGTTTTGTTATGCTAGCATGGGTTAGGCACGGATAGATTTGACTTTTTTGATGTACACTGCGATTCTATGGATTTCTGCGCTCCACCCTGCTATAAAATGTTCTGCCCGGCTCTGGGAAGGCCGGCAGTAGTGGTCGCGGCTTGTTAGGTTGTGTTCGGCTACGTTCGGTTATGTTACGATTTTCTTGGTTAGGATACGGTTGATTTGACTTCTGTGCTATACACTGCGTTTCTATGGATTTCTGCTCTCTGCTCTCCTAACGTATGTTCTGCTTGGCGGTGGTGAGTGCAGCAATAGATGTCTCGTCGAATTATATTCCGTTACGTTACGTTTGGTTATGCTACGATTTGTTATGTTATGATATGGAAGCCATGACTTTTTTGCTACATACTGCTATTCGGTGCATTTCTGCGCCCTATTCTGCTCTAGCATGTCCTGCTCCGTCTTGTGGAGGCCAGTAATTGTGGTCCCGGCACGTTGAGATGAGATATACCACGTTTGATTAGGTTGGGTTTCGTCATGTTATAGAAGGATGTCAAAGACTTTTTTAACGTACGCAGCAGTGCGGTGGATTTCTTTGCCCTGCTTTACTCTAATATTTTCTGCTTGGCTCTGTAGAGGCCAGCAATAGCGGTTTCGGAACGTTAGGTAGAGTTCGGTTATGTTTGGTTAGGTTAGGTTACGTTATGTTGGGTAAGGGTAGCATTGACTTTCGTGCTATACTCTCTATTCAGTGGACCTCGCGCTCTACTGTGCACTACTACAATCTGCTTCGGACTTGGGAGGCCAGCAATAGTGGTCGCGGCACGGTATGTTGACATATGCTACGTTCGATTAGGTTGTATTTGTTTGTGTTCGGTTCGGATAAATTGTGACCCTTCCGTTATAAACAGCGATTTTATGGATTTCTGTACTCTACTCTCCTCTAATATGATCTGCTCGGCACCGGGAATGACAGCAATAGCGGTCGCGGCACGTTAGGCTGGGTTGCGATACGCGTGGTTATGTCACGTTTGATTATGTTAGGATAGGATAGCAATGTCTTTTGTGCTATACTTTGCCACTCGGTGGATCTCTGCGCTCTACTGTGCTCTAATGCTTTCTGCTTCTCTCTGCGGTAGACAGCAACAGTGGCCTCGGAATGTTAGGCAGAGGCACGTTACGTTTGGTTAGGTAATGTTAGGTATAGCTCTGCTAGGGTACCATTGGCTTACGTGCTGTACACTGCTATTCGGTAGACTTCTGAGTTCAACTCTACTCTACTGCATTCCGCTTTGCCCTGGGTAGGCCAGCAATAGTGGTCGCGGCACCTTGTGTTCAATTATGCTACGTTTGTTTATGTTATGTTAGTATAGGTTAAGTTTGTATCGCTTTGACTTTTCAGCTGCACACTGCGATTCTATGGATTTCTGCCCTCTACGCTCCTCTAATATGGTCCGCTCCGCTCTGTGGAGGTCATCAATTGTGGTCTCGGCACGTTAGGTTGAGACATGCTACGTTCGGTTAGGTTATGTTGGTTTCGGTTAGGTCAGGATAGCTTTGCCTTTCGTGGTATAAACAGTTTTGCGATGGATTCCTGCGCTCCGCTGTGCTCTAGTATAATCTGCTTGGCTCTGGGGAGGCCGCCAATACTGGTTTCTGCGCGTTAGGTTGGGACATATAACGTTTGGTTCTGTTAAGTTTTGTTAGGTTAGTGCAGGATAGCTCTGACTATTATGCTATGCACCGCTATTCAGTGTATTTACGCCCTCTACATCGCACTAATATGATCTGCATGGCACTGGGGAGGCCAGTATCTGTATCCTCGGCACGTTATGTTTAGTTGCGCTAAGTTCGCTTGGATTTGGTTGGGGCAGGTTAGGTTAGAATACCTTCCACTTTTGTGCCATACACGGCAGTGCGGAGTATTACTGCGCTCTACTGCGCTCTAATATATTATGCTTGTCTCTGGGGAGGGCAGCAATAGTGATATCGGCACGTTAGGGTGAGTTAGGCTACGTTCGGTTACGTTGAGCATGGTCAGGTTAGGATAGGTAAGCTCTGACTTCTGTGCCGTACACTGATATACGGTTGATTTCTGAGCTCTACTGTGCTCTAATATGTTCTGCTTGGATCAGTTGAGGCCAGCAATAGTGGCCTCGTCGAGTTAGGTTGTGTTAGGTTACGTTTGGTTTTGCTCGGTTACATTAGGTTTGGTTAAGATAGCTTTGACTCTTGTGGTATACACTGCTGTTCGGTCGTTATCAGCACTCTGCAATGGGCCTGCTAACCTCTGCTTGCCTCTGGGGAGGCCAGAAATAGTGGTGGTGGCACGTTTGGTTGTGTTAGATTACGTTTGGTTTGGTTAGGGTGGGCTAAGTTTGGTTAGGCTGGCTTTGACGTTTGTGCAGTATACTGCTGTTGGGTGAATGCGTGCGCTCTACTGTGCTCTCGTATATTCTGCTTGGCTGTGGGGATGCCATCTGTAGCGCTCTCGAACGATAGGCTGAGTTATGTTGCTTTTGGTCATGTCACGTTTGGTGAGGCTAGGACAGGATAGCTTAGACTTTTCTGCTATACACCGCCCTTCGGCGAATATCTGCGCTCTTCAATCATCTACTATGCTCTGCTAGACACTCGGGCGGTCAGAAGTTGTCGTCGCGGCGCGTTATCTTGTGTTAGGTTACGTTCGGTTAGGTTAGGTTGCGTAAGGTTTGGATAGCTTTGACTTCCGTGTTATAAACTGTTATTGGGTGGAATTCTGCTCTCTACTGTGCTGTACTATACTGTGCAAGGATCTGGCAGGCCAGCAATAGTGGTCGCGGCACACTGTTTGTGCATGCCACGTCTGGTTATGTTACGATTTCATATGCTATGAAACGATGGCTTTGACATTTGTGCCATACAATTCTATTCGGCGGATTTCTGCGCTCTACTGTGCTCTAGCATATTCTGCTTGTCTATGGGGAGGCTTGCAGTAGTGCTCTCGGCACGTATGGCTGAGATATCTTGCGTTTGGTTATGTTACGTTTGTATAGGTTAGAATAAGATTTTTTCGACTTTTGTGCTATACATTGCAGTTCGGTGTATCTCTGCGCTCCTCGTGGTTCTACTATAACCTACTCGACTCAGGGGAGGCCAGTAATGGTGGTCATGGCTCGATAGGTTGTGTAATGTTTCCGTTTGGTAAGGGTAGGTTAGATTAGGTTTGGTTAGGATGGCTTTGACTTTTGTGCTATACACTGCTATTCGGAGAGATTATGCCCCCTACTGTGCTCTAGCATGTCCTGCTTTGATCTTTGGAGGCAAGTAATTTTGGTCTCGGCACGTTATGATGAGTTAGGCTTCGTTCGGTTAGGTAAGATTACGTTACGTTTGGTAAGGATAGCTTAGGCTCTCGTACTATGCACTGTCATACGTTGGATTTCTGCGCTCCACTGTGCCCTACCATATTCTGCTTGGCCCTGGCGAGGCCAGTAATAGTTGACGCGGCACGTTACGTCGAGTTAGGTTACGTTTGTCTCTGTTAAGCTCGGTTATGTTAGGATAGGGTGGCTTTGACTTCTTTGCTACACACTGCTATTCGGTGCCTTCCTGCGCTATACTGTTCTCTAGCATGTCCTGCTTTGATCTTTCGAGGCCAGTAATTTTGATCTCGGCACGATATGATGAGTTAGGCTACTTTCGGTTAGGCTGGGTTAGGGCAGGTTATGTTAGGTCATCTTCGACTTTTACGCTATACGCTGCTATTCGGCGGATTTCTGCGTTCTACCGCGCACTAATACATTCTGCTTGGCTCTCGGTTGGCCAGCGACAGTGTTCTCCCCACGTTAGGTTGAATTAGGTTTGGTTTGTTTAGGCAAGGTTATGTTACGTACGGTATGTGTGGCCTTGGCTTTCGTGCTGTAAACTATTATTCAGTGGATTTCTGCGTTCAAGTTTGCTCTACTATATTCCGCTTTTCACTTTGGACGCCAGCAACAGTGGTCTCGGCTCGTTGGATTGAGCTGTCTTTCATTTGCCTAGGTTATGTTAGCTTCGGTTACATCAGGATAGCTTTGCCTTTCGTGGTATAAACTGCTGTTCGGTGAATTCCTGCGCTTCGCTGTGCTCTAATATTTTCTGCTTGGCTATGAGCATGCCAGCAATGGTGCTCGCGGCACGTAAGGTTGGAGAAAGTTATGTTCGCTTGGGATAGTTTATGCTAAATTCGGTAGGGATAGTATAGTCTTTCGTGCTATGCGCAGCAACGGGTCGGATTTCTACGCTATACTGCTCTGTTGTATAATCTGCTTGTCTCTGGGGAGGCCAGAAATAGTGGTCTCGGCACGTTAGGTTCAGATATGTTGTGTATGGTTATGGTAGGTTGCGCTAGGTTTGGGTATGATAGATTTGAATTTCGGTCTATACACAATTTTTCGCGGGATTCCAGCGCTCTTCTGTGCTCCACCCTATTCTGCCTGGCCCGGGCGAGGACAGTGATATTGGTCGCGGCACGTTATGTCCAGCTAGGCTACGTTTTGTTAGGTTACGCTAGCTTGATTCTGGTTTGGACACCTTTGACTTTTTTGCAATACACTGCGATTCAATTGACCTTCTGTGCGCTAGTCTCCTCTCATATGTTCTGCTTGGCTCTGGGGTGGCGAGCAATAGTGCCCTGGGCACGTTAGGTTGAGTTCGGTTACGTTCGTTTATGTCAATTTTGGTTAGGTTTGGATAGGGCAGCTTCGACTTTTGTGCTATGCACTGCGGTTCTATGGATCTTTGCTCTCTACTGTGCTCTAGTATGTTCTGATTGGCACTGAGCGGGGCAGCATTAGAGGTCCCGTCACGTAGAGTTCAGTTATGTTACGTTTGTTAATGT
The DNA here is from genome assembly GCF_001483705.2 of Eufriesea mexicana. Lineage (NCBI taxonomy): Eukaryota > Metazoa > Arthropoda > Insecta > Hymenoptera > Apidae > Eufriesea > Eufriesea mexicana. The sequence continues at coordinate 16,828 of NW_016909437.1, forward strand.
TTGGTTTGGTTATGTCAGGATAGTACAGCTTTCACTCTTGTACCACGCACTGCTGTTCGGTGGACTTCGGCGCTCCACCGTGCTCTAATATTTTTTGCTTGGCTCTGGGGATGGCAGCAATAGACGTTCACGTACGTTAGTTTGGGATACGTTGCGTTTGATTGGGTCTGGGTAGGTTAAGTTCGGTAAGTGTATCTATGACTTTCGCGCTATACACTGTTATTCAACTTTGCTCTACTATATTCTGCTTGTCCCTGGGTATGCCAGCAACTGTGGTCTCCGCACGTTGGGTTGGGATATGTTACATTTGGTTAAGTTAGGTTAAGTTCAGTTCGGTTAGGGAAGCTTCGACTTTCGCGCCATGCCTTGTTATTCGCAGGATCTCTGCGCTCTACGCTGCTCCGCTATATCCTGCTTTGCCCTGCGTGTGCCAGCAATAGTGTTCGCAACAAGTTATGCTGAGGTATACTACGTTTAGTTATGTTATGATAGTATTGGATAGTTGTGCATAACTTTACCTTTTCTGCTATACACTGCGATTCTGTGGATTTCAGGGCTCTACTCTCCTCTAATGTGGTCTGCTAGGGTCCTGGGGGCCAGAAATATTGGTTGCTGCACGTCAGGCTGTGTTACGTTGCGTTTGGTTATGTTACCGTTCGTTTTGTTAGGACAGAATATCTTTCACATTTATGCTGCACACTGCTATTCAGTGCATTTTTGCGTTCTCCTGTCTTCTAGCATGACCTGCCTGGATCAGTTGAGGCCAGCAACTGTGGTCTCGGCACGTTACCATGAGTTAGGCTACGTTTGGTTACTTTGGGTTTGGTCAGGTTATGTTAGGATAGCTTCGACCATTGCGCCATAGACTGCAATGCGGTGTGTTTCTGCGCTCTGCTGTGCCCTACCATATTCTGCTAGGGCCTAGGGTGTTCAACAACAGTGGTCTCGTAACGTTGGTATCAGTATTTCTACGTTTGTTTATGTGACGATTGGTTATGTTGGGTTATGTTGGCTTTGACTTTTGTGCTCTACACAGCTTTTCGGGGGCTTCTGCGTTCCACTATGCTCTAGTATGTTCTGCTTGGCTCTGCGGAGGCCAGCAATAGTGGTCTCGGCACACTAGTTTGGGTTATGTTACGTTTTGCACGTTTACGCTTGGTTTCGTTAGGGTACGACAGCTTTGAGCTTCGTGCTCTACGCTGCTATTCGGTGGGTTGCGGCGCTCTACTGCGCTCTAATATTTCTGCTTGGCTTTGGGGAGGCCAGCAATACCGGCCTCGGCACGTTAGGTTTTTTCAATTTACAATTGGTTAGGTTAGGTTACGTTAGGTTTGGGTAGGGTAGCTTAGACTTCCGCATTATACACTGTTATTCGTTGGAAATCTGCACTCTACAGTGCTGTGCTATATTCTGCTTATCCACGGCGAGCCCGGCAATAGTTCTCGCGGCACGTTGTGTTGAGTTTAGTTACGTTTGGTTATGTTTCGATTGGTTAGGTTTCGATAGGGTAGCTTTGAGTTTTGTGCTATACACTGCCTCTTGGCGGACATCTGAGCTGTACATTGCTCTACTAGCATCTTCTTGGCTCTGGGGAGGCCTGCTATAATGGTCGTGGCACGTTATGTTAAGTTAGGTTTCGTTTGGTTAGGTTAGGTTAGGGAAAATTTGGTAAGGATTGCTTTAACTTTTCTAATATACACTGCTATTCGTTGGATATCTACGCTCTACTCGCCCCTAGTAGGTACTGCAGGTTTATTGGGAGGCCAGCAATAGTGGTCTCGGCACGTTAGATTGAGTTGTGTTACGTTTGGTTATGTTAGGTCAGGTTAGGTTATGTTAGGCAATGTTAGGTTAGGTTAGGTTAGGTTAGATTTGGTTAGGATATGTTATCCTATGTTTGGTATGGATAGCATTGGCTTCCGCGCTAAGCACTGCTATTCGGTGGATTTCTGCGCTCCGCACACCTCTAGTAAGTTCTACTTGTCTCTGAGGAGGCCAGCAGCAGTGGCCGCGGCACGTTATATTGAACTATGTTACGTTTGGTTATGTTACGATTGGTTAGGTCAGGATAGGATAGCCTTGAATTTTGGGCTGTACACCGATATGCGGTGAGCTCCTGCGCTCTAATGTGCTCTAGTGTGTACTGCATGGATCCAAGCATGCCAGCAATGGTAGTCCCAGGACGTAAGGTTGTATAGGTTAAGTTTGATTATGTCACGGTTGGTTATGTTTGGACAGGGTAACTTTGCCTTCTCCGCTATAGACAGCTGTTCTATGAACTTCTGCCCTCTGCTCTCCTCTAATATGTCCTGGTGGATCTTCGAAGGCCAGGCATGGCAGTCGCGGCACGTTGCATTGTGTTAGGCTTCGGTAGGTCAGGACATGTTCGGAAGGGTTTGGTTAGGATAGCTCTGATTCTTGTGCTGTGCACTGGTATTTCGCTGATTCACGCGCTTCACTCTCCTCCAATATGAAGTGCTTGCCTCTGTGGAGGCCAGAAATAGTGGTCGCGGCACGCTCGGTTCAGTTGCGTTACGTTTGGATCGGCCAGGGTAGGTTGGGTTAGGTTTGGTTGACTTTGATTTTTGTGCAGCACACTTCTCTTCGATATATTTCTGCGCGCTACTGTGCTGTATAATGTCCTGCATGTCCATTTGGATGCCAGCAATCGTGGTCGCGGCACGTGAGTTCGGGTTATATTACGTCTGCTTGTGTTTGATTTGGCTATGTTTCTTTAGGATAGCTCTAACTCTCGCGCTATACCATTCTATGCGGTAGATATCTGCGGTCTACATTGCTGTGCTGTAACGTGCTTGGCTAACGGGAGGCCAGCTGCAGTGGTCGTAGCACGTTAGGTTGCGTTAGGCTGTGTCTGGTTAAGTAAGGTGAGGTTAGGTTTTGTTGGGATAGCTTCAAATTTAGAGCTATACACCGCTATTCCGTCGATGCCTGCGCTGTGCAGTACACAAATATGTTCTGCTTGGCTCTGGGTCGGCCAGCAGTATCTGTCGCGGCACGTTATATTTTGTTAACTTGCGTTTGTTTATGTTCGGCTTGGTTAGTTTTGGTTAGTATGTAATTGACTTTTCCGCTATAAACTGCTATTCCGTTAACCCCAGCGCCCTACTGTGCTCAACTACGTTCGGCTTGGCTCATGCAAGTACAGTAACTGTCGTCGCGGCACGATAGTTTTTGCTAGGTTACGTTCGGTTGTGTTACGTCTGACTAGATTATGTTAGGATAGCACTGGCTTTTTCAGTACACACTGCTTTCAGTGGATTTCTGCAACTGTATCGTTCTCTAATATATTCCGCTTGGCTCAGGGGACGACAGCAATAGAGGTCGCGGCAATTTAGGTTCTTTCACATAACGGTTGGTTAGGTTAGGTTAGGTTGGGATAGGCTAGATAACTTTGGCTTTTGTGCAATACTCTTCTATTGTATGGATTTCTGCGGTCTGATGTGCACTACTACATCAGCTTGGCTCATGGGTGTCAAGCAACAGCGTTCGCGGCTCATTGTGTTGTGTTACGTTACCTTTGGCTAGGCTAGGTTAGCATGGGTTTGATTAGGGTAGTTTTTGCTTCCGTGCTGTACACTGCCATTCGGTGTACATCTGCGCTCCACTGTTATCTACCATACTCTGCATGGCTCTGGGAGGGTCAGCGATAGTGGTCGCGGCACGTTGTTCTGTGTTATGATACGTTGGGTTAGGTTACGTAAGGTAAGGTTTGGTTAGGATAGCTTTGGCTTTCTTGCTATGCAATGCATTTCGTCGGATTTCTCCGGTTTACTGTGATATAGTATATTCTGCTTGGCTCTGGGGTCGCCAGGAATAGTGGTCGCGGCACGTTCGTTCGATTTGTGCTATGTTTGGGTAGGTTAGGTTAGGTTAGGTTACCTTTGGATAGAATAGCTTACACTTTCGCACAATGCACTGACATTCGGTCTATTCCTGCGCTCTACTTTACTCCACCATATTCAGCTTGGTTCTGGCGCGGCCATCGACAGCGGTCCCAGCATGTTATTTTGGGTTAAGTTAAATTTGCTCAGGTTCAGTTGGGATGGGTTTGGCTAGCATAGCCTTGACTTTTCTGCTATACACTGCTATTCGGTGGATTTCTGCGCTCTACTGTGCCGTCCTGCATCCCGTTGGCTCTGTGGAGGCAAGCAACGGCGGCTGCTGCACGTCATGCCGAGCGAGGTTACGTTTGTTTAGGTTTGGTTGGAGTGGCTTTCACCTTTGCGCTATACGCTGCTGTTCTGTGAATTTCTGCTTTCTCAATTACTCTACTCTGCTCTGCTTGTCTCTGTGGAAGACAGAAATAGTGGCCGTGGCAGGTTCGTTTGAGTTATGTTACGTTTGGTTTGTTTTAGAATGGTTATGTTGGGCTAGGGTATCCTTGACCTTTCAACTGTATGGTGCCATTCGGACGTTTTCTGAACTCTACTGTGCTCTGTTATACACCGCTTGGCTCTATTCGCGGCTAGTTAATTTGAGATATGTTACGTTCGGTTAGGTCAGTTTAGTATATGTTTTGACTTGATAGATACTACTATTGTGCTATACACTGCTATCTGGTCGACATCTGCGCTGTACAGTGGTCAAATTTATTCTGCTTTGTTATGGGGAGGACAAATATTGTGGCCGCTGTTGGTTAGGTTGAGTTTGGTCTCGTTGGATGAGGCTGCGTTAGCTAGGGTTAGGTTTGGTAGCGTCGACTTTTCTGCTATAGACCGCGTTTCTATGGATTTCTGCTATCTACTCGCCATAATATCTTCCGCTTAACTCTGAGGAGGCCAGCAATATTGGTACCGTCACGATAGGTAGTGCTATGTTCCGTTTAGTTTGGTTTGGTTAGGTCAGGTTAGGTTAGGACAGCTTTGACTTTCGTGCCATACACTGCTATTCGGTAGATTCCTGCGCTCTAGGTTTTTCTACTACACTCTGCTCGACAATCGGAAGGCCAGCAATCGTGGTCGCCTCACGTTAGGTTGAGTTTGGTTACGTTTGCCTGGTTGGATTAGGATTAGTATGGTAAGTATAGCTCTGACTTTCCTGGTGTAAACTGTTATTCGTTGAATTTCTGCGATCTACTCCCCTCTAGTATCCTCTGCTTGGCTCTGGGTGGCCATCAAAGCTGGTCGCGGCACGTTAGGTTGGGTTATGTAACGATTTGATAGGTTTGGTTAGGTTACTTATGACTTTTGAGATATACACTGCATTGCGGTGTATTTCTGGGCTCTGCTGTGCTCTGGCGTATTCTGCTTGGCTCTGGGGAGGCCAGCAATTGTGGCCGCGGCACGTTACGTTGGGATAGTCTACGCTTGGTTAGGTTACGTCTGTGTGGATTATGTTTTGGATAGCGTCGGCTTTCCTGCTATACACCGCGATTCTACGGATTGGAGGGCTATACTCTCCTCTGTTATTTTCTGATTGTTTCTGGGGAGGCAAGTAATTGTGGTCTCGGCACGTTAAGTTGAGTTGTGCTAAGTGCGGTTGTATTACCCTTGGTTGTACTACTTTTGGCCTAACCACTGTTATTCGGTGGATATCTGCGATCTACGTTGCTCTACCATACTCTGTACGACTCTCGGGTGGCCAGCAATAGTTGTCGTGGCACTTTGGTTTAGGTTAGGTTACATTTGGCAAGGAGAGGTTTGGTTAGGCTTGGTGTGGGTAATTTTGACTTTTGCGCTGTACACTGCTGTTCGTTGGCTTTCTGCATTTTACTTTGCTCTAGTATGTTCTGCTTGTCTCTATGGAGGCCAGCAATAACGGTCTCGGCACGCAATTTTGGGTTAGGCTACGAGTGGTCCGGTTATTTGGGGACAGTTTGGGTTATGGTATCTTTGACTATTGTACCATACACTGTAATGCGGTGGATTTCTGCGCTCTACTGTGCTCTAGTATATTTTGTGTGGTTCTACGGATGTCGGCAATGGCGGTCGTTGCGCGTTTGGTTGAGCTATGTTACACTAGGTTATGCTAGGCTAGGTTATGGTTGGTTGCGTTCCGCTTCGAATTTTGCGCTATACACTGCTATTCGGTGGATTTTCGCGCTCTAGGTTACCCTACTACACTCTGCTCGACGCTCGGGAGGCCAGAAATCGTGGTCGTCCCTCGTCAGTTTGGGTAATGTTACTCTTGGCTATGTTAGGTTGGGACATGTTTGGCTTGGATAGCTACGCTTTTCGTGCTATACGCTATTGTTCTGTGGATTGCTGCGCTCTGCTTCGCTCTACTACAATCTGCTTGGCCCTAGGGAGTCTAGCAATAGTGGTCGCGGCACGTTACCTTGAGTTTGGCTACGGTTGGTCGGGTTACGTTAGTTTGGGTTAGGTTTGGGTTTCTTTCGCTTTAATGCTATATACTGCGATTTTATGTACTTCTGCTCTCTGCTCACCTCTAATACCTTCCGCTTGGCTCTGGGGAGGCCAGCAATCGTGGCCTAGGCACGTTGTTCTGATGTAGGTGACGTTTGGTTATTTTATGTTAGCTAGGGTTATGTTTGGATACCCTTGGCTTTTGTGCTACACGCTGCTGTTCTATGGACTTCTGCGCCCTACTGTGCTCTAGCTTAATCTGCTTGTATCTGTGGACGTCAGGAATAGTAGGCGCTGCACGTTAGGTTGAGCTATGTTACGTTTGGTTATGTTAGCTTTGGCTAGTCTTGGTTTCGATATATTTGGCTTTTGTTCTATACACTGCTACTCGGTGGATTTCTGCACTCTACTGTGCTCTAGTATGTTCCGCTTGGTCCTAGGAGGCCCAACAATAGTGGTCGCCGCACGTAGGGCTGAGATCGGTTACGTTTGGCTATGTTACGTTTGGTTAGGTTAGGACGGGAGAACTTCGACTTTTGGGATGTACTCCGCTGTCCGGTGGATTTCTGCGCTCTGCTGTGCTCTAGTATGCTCTGCTTAGATCTAGGGAGGCCAGCAATTGTTGTCTCGGTACGTTATGTAGATTTAAGTTACGTTGGGTTATGTTAGGCCAGGTGATGTTAGGTTAGGGTATCACCGACTTTTGTGATATAAATTGCTTTGCGGCAGTTTCCAGCCCTCTACCTTGCTCTACTGTATTCCGCGTGGCCCTGCGGAGGTGAGCAATCGTGGTCTTAGAACGGTAGGCTAGGTCTGGTTACGATTCGTTACGTTACGTTCGGTTAGGTTAGGATAGGACAGCTTCGACTCTTGTGCTATGCACTGCTATTCGGTGGGCTTCTGCGATCCACTGTGCTCTAATATGCTCTGCACGGCTCCGGGCTGGGCAGAAATTGTGGCCTCAGCACGTTAGGTTGTGTTAGGTTACATTCGGGTATGTTATGTTCGTCTGGGTTAGCATCGGATAGCTTTGACTTTTGTACTATAAGCTGCGACAATATAGAATTCTGCGCTCTAATCACCTCTAATAGGCCCTGCTTGGCTCTGGGAAGGCCAGCACCTGTGGTTTCGGCACGTTAGAATGAGTTACGTTACGACAGGTTACGTTACGTTTGGTCAGGTTAGGAGAGGTTACCTTCGACTCTTCAGCTATACACTGCCATTCGGTAGATTTCTGTGATCTACTGTGCTCTAATACGCCCTGCTTTGCTCTCGGGAGCCCAGAAAAGTTGTCCGCGGCACGACATGCTTTGTTAGGTAATGTTTGACTAGGCTATGCTTGTTTGCGTTAAGTTCGGATTGCATTGACTTTTCTGCCATTGACACCGTTTCTATGGACTTATGCGATCTACCTTCATCATATATGTTCCGCTTGGATCTGGGTAGGCCAGTAATAGCTGTAGCGGCACGTTATGTGGAGATAGGCTACGGTTGGTTAGGCTGTGTTAGTCTGCGTTAGGTTCGGTTACCCTTGATTTTAAATCTGTGCACAGCGATTCAATGTATTTCTACCGTCTACACCACTCTAATATGTTCTTCTTGGCTCCCGGATGGTCAGCAATAGTGGCCGTGGCGCGATAGGTTGAGTTATGTCACGTTTGGTTATGTTACACTGTGTTAGGTTAGGATAGGATAGCTTTGACTTTTGTGCTATAAGCAGCATTTCCGCCAATTTCTACGTTCTACATTGGTCTACTATGCTCTACGCGACTCGCCGGAGGCCTGCAATTGTGGACGTGGTACGTTGGTATAAGTTAGGTAACGTTTGGTTACGTTATGTTGGTTTGCATTAGGTTCGAATAGCTTCGACTTTTGTGCTGTGGACAGCGTTTCTATAGATTTCTGCAATCTACTCTCCCCTAATATGTTATGCAATAGCGGTAGCGTCACGTTAGGTAGAGATAGATTACGTTCGGTTGGGTTTGGTTATGACAGGTCAGGTCTGGTTAACTTTGGCTTTTGTGCTGTACAACTCATCGCGCTGGGTTTCTGCGCTCTACTGTGCTCAAGTATATTCTGCTTGGCTGTGTGGATGTCAGCATTAGTGGTCGTGTTACGTTTGGTCATGATAGGTTGCGTTAGGTATGGTTAGGACGGCTCTGACTTTTGCGCCATACACTGCTATTCTGTGGATTTCTGCGCCCTACGTCGCTCCTCTATACAATGCTCGACATTCGAGGGACCAGAAATAGTGGTCGTTGCACTATGGTTTGTGTTGGGCTACGTCTTGTTAGGACACGTTAGTATATATTTGGTTAGTATTGCTTTGACTTTCATGCTATGGACAGCCATTCGGCGGATTCCGGCGCTCTACTATTCCCTAATACGCACTGCTTGGCTCTGGGGCTGTCAGCAGTAGTGCTCGTGGGACGTTAAGTTGAGACAGGTTACGTTTGGTTATGCTACGATTGGTTAGGTTAGGTACTGATATGTATGACTTTTCTGCTATACACTGCAATGCGGTGGGTTTCTGCGCTCTACTGTGCTCTTGACTATTCTGCTTGGCTCTGAGCAGGCCAGCAATGGTGGTCTCGGCACGTTAGGTTCAATTAGGTTACGTTCGGCGTGTACGTTTGGTTTGGATATGAAATGATGGCATTGACTTTTGTCCTATACACTGCTGTTCAGTGGATTTCTGTGTTCTGCTGTGCTCTAATATGTTCAGTTTGACCCTGGGGAGGCTAGCAATCGTGGTCGCGGCGCGTTAGGTTTAGTTAGATTTCGTTTGATTATGCTGCGCCTGGTGTGGCTAGGATTGGATAGCCATGACTTTTGGCTGTACAAGGCTATTCTACGGACCTCTGCCCTCTAGTTTGCTGCGTCATAGTCTGCTATTCCCTGGAGAGGCCAGCAATTGTGGTGTCGGCACTTTATGTTGATTTATGCTGAGTTTTGCCTGGTTAGGATGGGATATATACGACCTTTTCGCTATACACAGCTATGCGTTGGTATTCTGCGGTCTGCTATTGTGTAATATGATCTGCTCGGCTCCGGGGTGCACAAAAATAGCGGCCGCGACACGTTAAGTTTTGTTAGGTTACGTTTGGGTATGTAGCGTTAGTCTGGGGTAGTCTTGGATATCTTTGACTTTTGTGCCATATAGTGCAGTTCCATGGATTTCTGCCCTCTACTCTCCACTAATACGTTCTGCTTGACTCTGGGCAGGCCATAGATAGTGGTCGCTCTACGTTAGATTAAGTGATGCTACGTTCGTTTGTGTTAGCTTGGGACAGGTTATGTTAGGAAAATATCGACTTTTGTGCTTTACGCTGCAATGCGGTTTCTGCACTCCACTGTGCTCTCGCGTATTCTGCTTGGCTCTTTAAAGGCTAGCAAGAGTGGTTTCGTGACGTTAGGGTGAGATAAGTTACGCTTGGTTATGTCAGGTTATTCGAGTTAGGAGAGGATAACATTGACTTTAGGCTGTACAAGGCACATCGTTGGATTTCTGCACACAACACAGCTCTGCTATACTCTGCTCGACCCCCTAGAGGCTGGCAACGGTGGTCGTGGCATGTGGCGTTGAGTTAGGTTACCTTCGGTTGGGTTACATTAGGTTAGGTAAGGATATCCTTGACTTTTTTGTTATACACTGCAGTGTGGTTGACTTCTGCGCTCTACTGTGCTGTAGTATATCCTGCTTGGCTCTTGTTAGGGCAGCAGTAGTGGCCCAATCTCGATAGGATGGGTTAAGTTGCGTATGTTTATGTTGCTTTTGGATAAGTTGGGATAGCATAGCCTTCACTTTTGTGCTATACACTGTTATTCGGTGGATTTCTGCCATCTACTGTGCTGTAGCAGGTACTGCTTGGATCTGGGGAGGCCAGCAATAGTGTCCGCGTCATGACAGGTTGTCTTAGGTTCCGTTCGGCTATGTTACGACTGATTAGGTTAGGGTAGGAAAGCCTCGACCTTTACGTTATACACTGCTATTCGTCGGATGTCTGCGGACTACTCTGCTCTAGTATGTTCTGCTTGTCTCAGGGGAGGCTAGCAATAGTGGCCTCGACACGTTAATCTGAGTTAGGCTTTGTTTGGATAGGTTGGGTTGGGTCACGTTAGGTTAGGATATCTTTGACTTTTTTGCTATACACTGCAGTGCGGCTGATTTCTTCTCTCTTCTGTGCTGTAGCATGTCCAGCTTGGCTCTTATTAGGGCAGCAATAGCTGTCCAACCTCGATAGGATTGCTTAATTTGCGTATGCCTACTTTACGTTTGGTTAAATGAGAATAGTATAGCTTACACTTTTGTGCCATTCACTGCAATTCGGTGGCTTTCTGCGTTCTGCGGAGCTCTGATATGCTCTGTTTTGTTTTGGGGAGGCCAGAAACAGTGTCCGTGGCACGTTCGGTTGAGATAGGTTACGTTTGGTTTGGTTAGGTTAGGCTATGTTAGGTTATGACGGTTTTGACTTTTGTTATACACTGATATTCGGTGGATTTCTGCGCCCTACCCTCCTCTAATATGTTCTGCTTTACCTTGGAGAGGGCAGGGATGGCGGCCAGGGCATTTTGGGCTTATTTACGTTACATACGGGCAGGTTATGTTGGATTGGGATTAGGATAGGTCCGGTTAGGTTGGGATGTCTTTGACTTTTGCGATATTCACTGCAATGCGGTGTGTTTCTTCGCTCTGCTGTGCTCTTGAATACTCTGCTTAGCTCTGGGGAGGAAAGCTATAGTGGCCTAGGCGCGTTAGGATAAGTTATCTTATGTTCGACGATGTTACTCTTGGTTAGGTTAGAATAGGGTAGCTTCGAAGCTTGTGCTAAAGACTGCTGCTCTATGGATTTCTGCGCTCTACTCTCCTCCAACACGTTCCGCTTTGCTCCGGGGATTGCAGCTACAGAGGTCTCGGCACGTTAGGTTTAGTTATGTTAAGATAGGTTATGTTACGTTTGCTTAGGTTAGGACAGAATATCTCCGGCTTTTGTGCAATACACTGCTATTCGGTGGATTTCTGCGAAATACTGTGCTCTAATATGCTCTGTTTTGCGGCGGTGAGGCCAGCAACAGCAGTCGCTACACGTTAGGTACAGTTATGTTACGTTTGGCTTGGTTATGTTAGGTTAGGTTTGGTTATTATATCTTCGACTTTTGCGCACTACGCTGCTATTCGGTTGATCTCTGCGCTCTACATTACACTCCTTGCACCTGCTTGGCACTGGAGGGTCCGGCAATAGTGGCCCTGGCCCGTTTGGTTGAGTTAGGTTGCATTTGGTTCGGTTAGGTTAGGTTAAATTTGGTTAGGGTTGCTTTGCCTTTTGTGCTGTACACTGCGGCTCTTTGTATTTCTGCTCTCTACTGTGTTCTAGTATGTTCTGTTTGGCTCTGAAGAGGACAGCAATAGTGGTCTTTGCACGTTAGGTTGGGATAGGTTACGTTTGATTATTTCACGTTTGGCTAGGTTAGGACAGAGCAGCATCGACTGTTGCTCTATACACGGATATTCGGTGGATTTGTGAGCTCCACTGTGCTCAAGTGTATTCTGCTTGACCCTGTGAATGCCGGCAATAGTGGGCTCGGCACGATAGGTTGAGTTAGGTTACAATTGTTTACCTTACGTTTGGTTAGGTTAGGATAGAATGACACTGACTTTCGTGCTACACACTGATATTCGGTGGGTTTCTGTGACCTACTGTGCTCTGATATGCTCTGCGTTGCTCTGTTTAGCCCAGAAAATGTGGCCGAGGCTCGTTGGGTTATGTTAGGTAACATGCGCTTAGGTCACGCTAGTCTTGGTTACGTTTGGATAGCTCTGACTTTTCAGCTGCAGACTGTATTTCCATGGTTTTCTGCGCTCCACTATCCCTAATCTCTTCTCCTTGGCTCTGGGTGGCCAGCAATGCTGGTCTCGGCACATTATGTTGTGTAATGTTGCGTTTGGTCAGGTTATTATAGGATAGCTTTGACTTTTGCGCTATACACATCTATGCGTTAATGTTCTGCGAACTACTGTTCTCTAATATGCACTGCACGGCTCTGAGGAGCACAAAAATAGCGGCCACGACACGCTAAGTTTTGATAGGTTGCGTTTGGGTGGATAAAATTAGCCTGGGTGCGCTTTGGATATCTTTGGCTCTTGTTCTTTACGTAGCAATGCGGTGGGTATCTGCACTCCTCTTTGCTCACGTGTATTCTGCTTGGCTCTGTGAATGCCAGCGATAGTAGTTCGGATCGTTGGGCTGAGTGAAGTTACGTCTGCATATGATACGGCTGGATGCGTTAGGACTGGATAGCATTGACTTTTTCGCTATACACAGATGTTCGGTTGATTTCTACGCTCTACATTGCTCTACCATACTCTCCTCGTCTCTCGTGTTGTCAGCAACATTTCTCGTGACAATTTAGTTTCAGTTAGCTTACGTTTGGCTAGGTTAGGTAAGACTGAGTTTGGTCATGATATCTTCGACTTTCGCGTTACACGCTGCTATTCTACGGACTTCTGTGCTCTACTGTGCTTTATCCTACTCTGCTCGCCTCTGGGACCGACAGGAACAGTGGTCGCGGCTCGTTAGGTTGAGTTACCCTACTTTCGGCTGTGTTACGTTTTGTTGTGTCAGGATATGATAACCTTGACTTTTGTGATATTCGCTGCGATTCTATGGATTGATTCGCTCTATACTCCTCCAGTAGATTTCGCTTGGCTCTCGGGAGGCCTGAAATGATGGTCGCGGTACGTTAGGTTGAGTTAGATTACGTTCGGACAGTTTAGCTTGGGACAGGTTTGGTAGGATGGTATTCAATTTTATGCTATAAGCTGCAATGCGGTGCATTTCTGCGTTTTACTGTGCAATAGCGTGTTGAGTTTGGCTCTGTGAACGCTAGCAATAGTTGTTTCGTGAAGTTAGTATAAGTTAAGTTACGTTTGGTTATGTTACGGTTGGACGTGTTAGGACAGGATAGCATTGACTTCAGGCTGTACAAGGCTCTTCGATGGATTTCTGCACTCTACACAGCTCTACCATACTCTGCTCGACTTTCTGGAGGTAAGCAATGGTGGTCGTGGCACGTGGCGTTGTGTTTGGTTACCTTCGGTTCTGCTAGGTTAGGTTAAGTTTTGTTATGTTAACCTTGACTTTTATGCCACACAGTGCTCTTCTATGGGCCTCTGTCCTCTACTGCGCTGTTGCATACTCTGGTAGCTTCTCTGGAGAACAGCAATAGTTGTCTCGGAACGTTAGGTTGAGTTAGGGTAAGTTTGGTTTGGTTAGGTTAGGTTTGGTGTGGATATGATAGCTTTGGTTTTGGTGCTGTACACTGCTATTCGGCCGATCTCTGCGCCTTACACTGCTCTACTATCCTCCGCCTGGCTCCTCGGAGGACGTTAATAGCGGTCGCGGCACGCTTAGTTGTGTTACATTACGTTTAGTTTGGTTATGTTATGTTAAGTTCGGTAATGGTTGCTTCGCCTTTCGTGCTATATTCTGTTCCTCGGTGTATTTCGCCGCTCTACTGGGCCCTTGAATATACTGCTGGGTTAGGTGGAAGCCAGCAATATATGTATCGGCGCATTATGTTGAGATATGTTACGCTTGATTGCGTTACGTTTTGTGTTGTTAGGATAATGTAGCATTAACTTTTGTGCTACACACTGATATTCAGTGAATATCTGCGATCTACTGTTCTATAATGTGCCCTGCTTTCCTCTGGGGAGGCCAGAAATTGTGCTCGGGGCAGGTTGGGTTGAGTTAAGTTACGTTGGGCTGGTTATGTTTGTATGGGTTATGTACGGATAGCTTTGACTTCTCTGTTATAGACTGCGTTTCTACGAATTTCTGTGATCTACTGTCCCCTGACATGTTCTGCTTGGCTCTATGGATGCCAGCAAGAGTGATCTCGGCAGGATAGGTTGAGTTACGTTACGTTTAGTTTGGTTAGGTTAGGTTACGTTTGGCTCGGATAGCTTTGACCTTTGTGCTACACAATGCAATTCGGTGGATTTATGCGCTTTACTCCGCGCTAGTATGTCCTTCTTTGCTCTGGAGAGGCCAGCAATAGTGGTCTCAGCGCGTTAGGTTGAGTTGTGTTACGATTGGTTATGTTAAGTTTGCTTAGGTTAGGATAGAATGGCTTTGGCTTTAGCGCTGTACATTGCTATTCCTTGGATTTCTGTGATATACTGTGCTGTGATATGCTCTGTTCGGCTCTGGAGAAGGCAGAAATTATGACCTCGTCACGCTAGTTTGAGTTAGGTTACGTTTCGATATGTTATGTCTGTTTGGGTTAATACTGAATACCTTTGACTTTTGCGCTATATGCCGCGATTCCATGGATTTCTGCGCACTAGTCCACTCTAATAAGATCTGCTTGGCTCAGACGAGGCCGGCCATATTGTTCGCGGTACGATAGGTTTTGCTAGATTACGTTCGGCTAAGGAAGGTTGGGACAGGTAAGGCTAGGCCAGTTTCGCCTTCTGTGCTATACGCTGCAATGGGGTGCACTTCTGCGGTCTACTGTGCTGTAGTATATTCTGCTTTGCTCTGTGAATCCCTGAAATATTGCTTTCGGCACGTTAGGTTGAGTTATTTTACTTTCGGTTTGGTTAGGTTAGGTTGGTTTCGGTTACGATAGTTTTGAATTTTGCGATATACACTGCTTTTCAGTGGATTTATGCGCTCTGCTCTGCTCTAGTATCCTCTGCTTGGCTCTGGGGTGGACAGCAATTGTGGTCGCTGCACGTAATTTTGCGTTAGGCTACGTAGGGCTGTGCTACGTTAGTTTGGGTTGGGTACGCGTTGCTTTGACTTTTCTGCTAGACTCAGCAATTCCACGGATTTCTGCGATCTACTCTCCTTCGATATATTCCGCTCGGCTCTGGGGTGGCCAGCAATAGTTGTCGCGTCACGTTGAGTTCAGCTGTGCTGCGTATGGTTATGTTCCGCTTGGATGGGTTAGGATAGCACAGCTTTGCCTTTTGTGCTATGCATTGCAATGCGGAGGATTTCTGCGCTCTACTGTGCTCCAGTATTCTCTGCTTAGCTCTGGGAAGGCCAAGCGTAGCCTAACCTAACCAAGTCAAACGTAACATAACTCAACCTAACGTGCCGCGACCACTGTTCCTGGCACCCACAGAGTCCAACATAGTAAATTGGAGCCCATTATAGTGCCGAAATACATCGAATGACAGTGTATACCACGGAAGCCAGCGCCACCCTAACCTTACCAATCCTAACCTAACCTGACCAAACGTAACATAGCTCATCCTAACGTGCCTCGACCACTACGGCTGGCGTCCACACAGACAAGAAAAATATGATAGAGCACAGTAATTCCCAGAAGCCCCTATAACAGCAGTGTTGAGCACAAATGTCAAAGCCACCCTAACCTAACCCAACCTAAATTAACCTAACCAAAATTAATCTAAATCCATCTAAGACGCCGCGACGGGAATTGTTGGCCTCCACAGAACAAAGCAGAGCATAGTAGATGAGAGTAGAGCGCAGGAGTCCTTAGGATGGCAATCTATAGCAGAAAGGTCAAGGGCATCCTAACCTAACGCAGACTAACCAAACCTAAGCAGACGTAACATAATACAATCTGTCGTGCCGGGACGACCATTACTGTGCTCCCCAGAGTCAAGCAGAGCATATTAGAGCACAGTAGAGCGCAGACATCTGCCGAATAACAGTGTATACCACACAGTCAGAGACATTCTGACTGAACTTAGCCTATCTTTTCATAACCCAACGTGCCGGCACGCCTATTCCTTGCCTAAACAGAGCCAAGGTGGGTGAACTAGAGCACACTAGAGTGCACAAATCCAGCATTGCAATGCACAGCACAAAAGCAGATGCTACCCTACAATAACCAAGCCATACCTAATACAACCACACGTAATATATCGCAAGCTAGCGTGCCGAAACTACCATTGCTGGCTTCCACAGGGTCAAGCAGAATAAGCTAGTGCACAGTAGAGCGCAGAAATTCATTGCATTGCAGTGCATAGCACAAAAGACAAAGATATACCATCCTAACCTTACCTAACCTAACCAAACGAAACGCAACATAGCTCAACGTTACCTGCCGTGACCGCAGTTGCTGTCCTCCGCAGAGTCAGGCTGAGTATACTAGAGCAGTGTAGTATGCAGGAATCCAACGAGTTGCAGTGTATGGCACAAATGTCAGAGACATCCTTACCAAACATAAGCGAACCTGACCTCTACAAACGTAACATAGCCCAAGCTAACGTGCCGCGACCACTATTGCTGGCCTCCACAGAGCTAAGCAGAGTATACTAGAGCAAAGACCAGCGCAGAAATCAGCCGCTTTGCAGTGTACAGTACAAAAGTGAAGGATATCCTAACTTACACTGACCTAACCTAACCAAACCAAACGTAGCCGAACTCAACATAAGATCCTAAGACAACCATTGCTGGCCTCGCCGGAGTCAGGCAGTATATGCTACAATACAGTGGAGCGCAGAAATCAAACGCACTGCTGTGTGTAGCTCAAGAGTCAAATATTTACTAACCTAACCTGACCTAACCAAACCAAACGGAGCGTAGCCTAACTCAACACAATATGCCGCTACCACTATTGCTGGCCTCCCCAAAATCGAGCAGTGTATAGTAGATCAATGTAAAGCGCAGGAATCCACCGAATATCAGTGAGCAGCACAAAAGTCAAAGCTACACTGGCTTAACCCAACCAAACGTAACATAGCCAAACGAAATATATCTCAAACTTACGTGCCCAAGCCTCTATTGCGGCCCTCCCGATAGTCAAGCAGAATATACTATGCCACATTAGAGCGCAGAAATCCACCGAAGAACAGTTTATGGCACGAAAGTCGAACCTATCCTGACCAGACTTTTCCTAATATGACACAACCAAGCGTAACCGAACTAAGCCCATGGTGCCGAGACCACCATTTCTGGCCTAATCAGAACCAATCAGAATATACTTGAGAAGAGCAGAGCGAAGATATTCACCGAATATCAGTGTATAGCGCGAAAGGCATAGCTATCGTAGCCAAACTTACCTAACCTAACCTAACCAAACGTAAACTAGCACAACCTAACGAGCCACGACAACTGTTGCTGGTCTTCAGTGAATCGAGCAGACTATAGTACAGATATGTAGACCGCAGGAATCCACCGAATAGCCGTCTATAACGTAAAAGTCAAAATTATCCAATGCAAACCTAACCATACATAATGTAACCAAATTCAGCCTAACACAACCAAACGTGCCGAGACCACTATACCCTGCCACCACATAGCCTAATAGAATATACTAGAGCGCAGTAGTTAGCAGAAGTCCACCGTGTGCCAATGTATAGCACAAATGTGAAATCCATTCTAACCGAACTTAGCATAACCTAACATAACCATATGTAACCCAACTCAACCAAATGTGGCACGATCACGATTGCTGGCCTCCACAGAGCAAATCAGAAGCACGTAGAGCAATGTACAGAGTAGAAATCCACCGAATTGTGGTTTATAGCTCAGAAGACGAAGATGATCTCTCCAAACCTGACCAAAACCAACCAAACTATACGTAACCGTACTCATCCTACAGCTCCTAAACCAATATTTCTGCTTTTGCCGGAGCCAAGCAGGATGTATTATAGGAGAGTAGAGCGCAGAAATCCAGATAATCGCTGTGCATAATACAATAGTCAAAGCCACCCTATTCTAACCTAGCCACAAATAACATAGTCGAACGTAACCTGATACAACTTAACGTGCCCAGACACCTATTGCTGGTCTTCACAGAGCCAAGCAGTATTCCCTAGATAACAGCAGTACGCAGGAATCCTCTGCATTTCTGTGTATAGCACAAAAGTCTAACATATCCTAACGTAATCTGTCCCAACCTAACCTAAAGGAACGCTGCATAACTAAACATAAGGAGCCGAGACAACTATTGCTGGTCACAGAAGAACGAAGCGTAGCGTATTACTGCACAGAACAGCGCATCTGTCCACCGAAAAGCAGTGTATAGCACAAAAGGCAGTACGTTCCTGTCCTAACACAACCAAGCGTAAAATAGCCAGGCGCAAACTGTCTCAACCCAACGTGCCGAGACCCCTATTCCTGGCCTCCACAGAGCCAGGCAGAATATACTACAGCACAGTGGATCGCACAAATACAACGCATTGCAGTGTATAGCACAAAAGTCAAAGATATCCTAACCTAACCTGACCTAACCGAACAAAACCAAACGTGGCATATCTCAACGTAATATGCCGCGACCACTACTGCTGGCCTCCCCAGAGCCGAGCAGGGTATAGTAGGTCAATGAATATCGGGGAAATCCACCGAATATCAGTGTACAGCTCAAAAAACAAAGATACCCGGACCTAAACAAGACGAACTTAACCTAACCATACGTATCCAAGCCATGCATATGGTGCCGCGACCAATACTGCTGGCCTCCTCAGGGACAATCAGAATATAGTAGTGCACAGTAGAGCGTTGGAATCCACCGAATAACAGTGAATAGCGCGAAATTCAAAGCAGTCTTACCCAAAGATAACCCAACCTAACCGAACAAAGCGTAAACTTACACAACTTAACGGTGCACGACCACTATTGCTGGCTTGCCGAGAGTCGAGCGGACAATAGTACAGCTATATAGAGCGCAGAAACCCACAGAATGGCAGTGTAGAGCACAAAAGTCAAAACTATCGTATGCGATCCTGACCAAACGTAACATAACCAAACACAAAGTAACACAACCTAACGTGGCGAGACCACTATAGCTGGCAACCACATTGCCAAGTAGATTATAGTAGACTGCAGTACTGCGCAGGAAACCACCGAATATTAGTGTATAGCACAAAAGCCAAATCTACCCTCTCCTAACACAGCCATACGTAGCATAACCAAACGTAGTCTAACTCAAAATAGCGTGCCGAGACATACATTGCTGGCCTCCACAGAGAGAAGCAGAACACATCAGAGCGTAGTAGAGCGCATAGATCAACAGAATATCATTGTATAGCACGAAGGTCAAAGCTATCCTAACGAAACCTAACCAAACGCAGCATAGCCGAACGTAATTCAAAACAACCTAACGTGCTGTGACCACTCTAATTGGCCTGCTATGAGCAAAGCAAAACACACTACAGCAAAGTGAAGCGCCGAAATCCAACGAGTAGCAGTGTATAGCACAAAGTCAAAGCTATCCTAACCAAACTTAACATGACACAACATAGCCAAACTTAACCAAACACAAACTGACGCTCCACGAGACCTATTGCAGGCCTCACGGGAGACAAGCAGAGTACAGCATAGCAATGTAGAAAGCAGGAGTCGCCCGAATAGCAGTGTATAGCAAAAAAGTCTATGCTACGCTAACCAAACCAAACCAAACCGAAGCTAAACAAACGTAGCATAGCACAACCAAATGTTCCGCGACCACAATTGGTGGCGTCCTCAGAGGCAAGCAGTGTATGATAGAGGACGCTAGAGTGCAGGAATCCAACGAATAGCAGCGTATGGCACAAAAGTCAAAGTTATCCTGTCCTAACCTATCCTATCGTAACATAGCCAAACGCAAACTTACCTCACCGAAAGTAACATAACCCAACCTAACGTGACGCGGCCAGTATTGCTGTCCTCCACATAGCCAAGCAGAACATAATAGCGGAGAATAGTGCGCAGAAATCCATAGAATCATAGTGTATAGCAGAAAAGTGGAAGGTACCCTGACTTAACCAAAGCTAATTTAACCTAGAGAGACGGTGCCTATCCCAACCTGACGTGACGAGACAGCAATTACAGGCCTCCCTGGAGCCAAGCAGGACATACTAAAGCACAGTAGGGCACCGATATCCACCGCATAGCAGTATACACCATGAAAGACAAAGCTATCCAAACCAAACCCAAACTAACATGACCTAACCAAACGTAGGCTATCTCAAGCTAACGTGCCTGGACCACCATTCCTGGCCTCCGCAGAGGAAAGCAGAGCATACTGGAGCACAGTAGAGCACAGAAATACACCGAATAGCAGTGTATAGCACAAAAGTCGAAGGTGTCCTCTCCAATACTAACGAAACGTACCATACCCAAATGTAGCCTAACTCAACCTAACGTGCCGAGGTAACTATTACTGGCCTGTCCAGGGCAAGGCAGAGCTTACCAGAGCGCAGTAGAGTGCAGAAATCCAACGAATAGCAGTGTACAGCACTAAAGTCCAAGCTGTCCTCTCCTGGCATACCCAATCTTAGCATAAGCAAACGTAGCATATCTCATTCTAAAGTGCCGAGAGCACAATTAGTGGCCTCCCCAGAATCGAGCAGGGCGTAGTAGAGCAACGTAGAGCGTTGAAATCCACCGGATACCTGTGTTTGGGACAAATGTCAACTCTTTCCTATACTAACCAAACCAAACGTAATATACACAAACGTAGTCTATCCCAACCTAACGTGGAGAGTCCTCCATTACCGGCCACCCAGTGTCGAGCAGAGTATAGTAGAGCAACGTATAGCGTAGAAATCCAACGGATAGGAGTGTACAGCACAAAAGTAAATTTATCCTAACTTAACCTGACCTAACTTGACTTAACCTAACGTAGGCTAACTAAACCTAAGGACCCGGATCCACTACTGCTGGCCTCCACATCGCCAAGCAGAAAATATTATAGGAGTGGAGAGTGCCGAAATCCATAGAATAGCACGGTACAGCAGAAGAGTCACAGCCACCGAAACCTGACTCAAAGGAGCACGACCCAGCCAAACGTGATCTAACTCAACCTAGACTGCCTAGGCCACTATTGCTGACTTCGCCAGAGACAAGCACAGCATGTTAGAGGAGAGTAGCGCGCAGATGTCCGTAGAATCGCTATGTACAGCAGAAAAGTCAACGCTACCTAAACCTAACCCAAACCAGCATAACATATGTAAACGAAGTATAACACAACACAACGTGCCGCGACCATAATTGCTGGTCTCCCCAGGGCCAAGCAGAATATAGTAGCCCACAGTAGTGTGCAGGAGTCCATCGAATAACAGTGTATACCACGAAAGTCAAAGCTATCCATACCTAACCCAAACAAACGTAGCCTAACCAAATGTAACATAGCTCATCCTAACGTGCCTCGACCACTACTGTTGGCGTCTACACAGACAAGAAAAATATGATAGAGCACAGTAATTCCCAGAAGACCATATAACAGGAGTGTTGAGCACAAAGGTCAAAGCCACCCTAACCTAACCCAACCTAAATTAACCTATCCAAAAGTAATCTAAATCCATCTAAGGCGCAGCGACGGAAATTGTTGGCCTCCACAGAGCCAAGCAGAGCATAGTAGATGAGAGTAGAGCGCAGGAGTCCTTAGGATGGCAATGTATAGCAGAAAGGTCAAGGGCATCCTAACCAAACACAGACAAACGTAACATAACACAACCTAACGTGCGAGACCACCATTTCTGGGGTGCTCATGTCCAAGCAGAGCATATTAGAACGCAGTGGGCCCAGCAATCAACCGATTAGCAGTGTATAGCACAAAAGTCGGATCTAGCCTTTCCTAACCTATGCAAACGTATCACAACAGAACGTGACCTACGTCAACCTAACGTGCCTAAACCATAATTGCTGACCAACCCAGGGACAAGCAGAATGTACTAGAGCACAGAAAATCGCAGTAGCAGCGTACAGCACAAAAGTCAATGCTATCCTCTCCAAACCTAACCAACCGTAACATAACCAAACGTAACCAAACACGACCCAACGTGCCAGGAACACTAATGCTGGCCTCCCCAGTGCGCAGCAGAATATGCTAGAGCAGAGTAGAGCACAGAAATCGTCCGGACAGCAGTGTATGGCGGAAAAGTCAAAGAAATCCTTATCTAACGTAACCAAGCCTTAAATAACCAAATGTACCATAACTCAACATATCGTGCCACGGCCACTATTGCTGGAATCGGCAGAGTGGAACAGAGTGCAGTAGAGCACAGTAGAGCGAATTTGTCCACCGAATAACAGTGTATACCTCGAGAGACGAAGTTATCCGAGCCTAACGCAAGTTAACATAGCCTTAACGAACGCGCCCTAACACAGACTAATGTGAGGAGACCACAATCACTGGCGTCCCTATAGCCAAGCAGAACATATTAGAGCACAATGGAGCGCAAAATCCACTGAATAGCAGTGTGTAGCACAAAAGTCAAAGCTATCCCATCCTAACATATACCAAAGGTAGCATAAGCAAACCTAACGTATCCCTCCATGACGTGCTACGACCGCTATTGCAGGCCTCATGAGGGCCAAGCAGAGTATAGCAGAGGAAAGTAGAGCGCTCAAATCGGCCGAATAGAAGTGTACAGCACAAGAGTCAAAGCCATCCTGACCAAACATAGCCAAGCCTAGTTTAACCAAACGTAGCATAACACGGACTAACCTGCCGCGTTCACTATTCCTGCCGTCCCCAGATAAAAGCAGGTTGTGATTGTGCAGATATCCATAGAATTTCAGTGTGTAGCACATAAGTCAGAAGAATCCTTACGTAACACAACCCAACCTAACCTCGCCAGAAGCATTCTAACTGAAACTAACGTGCCGCGACCACAATTGCTATACTCTCGAGAGTCGAGCAGAATAGCGTAGTGAAATATAGAGCGCAGAAACCTCCCAATGTGATGTGCATAGCACAAAAGGCTAATCTATCACGTCTTAACCTGACAAAACGCATGCAAAATCGATGGCAACATGACTCATCCTTACCTGCCGGGACCACTACTGCTGGCCTCCCCATAGCGAGCAGAGTATACCAGAGCACAGTAGAGCGCAGAAATACACCGAATAATCGTGTATAGCCCAATAGTTAAAGACATCCTAACCAAACTTAATCTAACCACACCTAACCAAACGTAACCTAACTGACTCAAATGTGCCACGACTACTATTGCTAGCCTTCCCAGAGACAAGCAGAGGCTCTTAGTGCGATGCAGAGCGCTGATACCGACCGAATAGCAGTGTATAACGCAGAAGTCATAGGTACCATAACATAACCAAATATAGCATAGCCAAGCTAATCGTAACCTATCTCAACCTAACGTGCCGAGAACACTATTGGTGGCCTCCCCAGAGCTAAGCAGAACATACTAGAGCACAGTAGAGCGCAGGCATCCATCTAACAACAGTGTATACCGCGAAGGTCAAGGCTGTCAAAGCATAACGCAGACAAACGAAACCCAACCAGACGTAGCATAGCTCAACCTAACGTGCCGAGACCACTATTGTTAGCCTCACCAGAGCCAATCAGATCATACTATAGCACACTAGGGCGCAGAAATCAACCGAATAGCAGCGTTCAGCGCAACGGTCGAAGCTATCCTACCCTAACCTAACCAAACGTAACCCAACCAAACGTAGCCTAACACAAAATAACGTGCCGAGACTACTATTGCTGGCCTACCCAGAGCCTAGCACAGCATATTAGAGCAACGTAGAGCGGAGAACTCCATCGAAGAGCAGTGGGTAGCCCTAAAGTCATGTCTATACGAACCTAATCCAAATTAGCACAACATAACCAAACGTTGCCTGACGAAACCTCACGGGCCGAGACCACAATTAATGTCCTCCCCGGAGTCGGGCAGAGTTTAGTAGAGCAATGTATGGCGTAGAAATCCACAGAACAGCAGTGTATAGAACAAAAGTCAAAGATACCCTATTCTAACCTATCCAAACGTAATACAACCAAACGTATCATAACAAAATCTAATGTGCCGGGACCGTTATTGCTGGGCTCCCTAGATCCAAGGAGGATATACTAGAGCAAAGTAGAGCCCAGAAAGCAACCAAACAGTAGCGTGTAGCACTAAAGTCATAGATATCCCAACCTTACCTGACCTAGCCTAACCTAATCAAACGTAGAATAACTAATGCAAACGAGCTGCGACTTCGCTTGCTGACCTCCACAGAGCCAATCAGAGCATATTAGAGCACAGTAGAGCACAGAACTCCACCGAATACCTGTTTATATCAGAACAGTCAACGCCATCCTGACCAAACGTAACCAATCCTGAGATAACCAAATGTAACGTGACCCTACCTATTGCGCCACGACTGATATTGCTGGCCCCCCAGAGGCGAGCAGCATAGTAGGGCCCAGTTGAGCGCAGAAAACCGCCGAATAACAGTGTATACTACGAAAGTCAGAGCTATACAAACCTAATGCAAACGAACATAACCTAACCACACGCACCATAAGTCAACCAAACGTGCAGTGACGAATATTGCTGGCCTCTCCAGAGTCGAGCAGAGTATAGTGGTGCTATGTAGAGCGAAGAAATCCACCGAAACGCAGTGTATAACGCAATTGTTGAAGCTATCCAGCCCTAACCTATCCAAACGTAATGTAATCAACCGGAAAATAACATAACCTAACGTGCCGAGACAACTATTGCTGGAATTCAAAGATCGAAGGAGACAATACTAGAGCACAGTAGACAACAGAAATTCACCGCATTTTAGTGCACAGCACAAGTGTCAAAGGTTTCCTAACATAACCTGACCCAACCTAACATGAACAAACGTAGCCTAATTCGACCTAACGCTTCCAGACCACAGTTGCTGGCCTCCCCAGAGCAAGGCGGAATATACTAGAGGACAGTAGAGCGTAGAAATCGCCCGCATTGCAGTGTATAGCATAAAAGTCAAATGTATCCTAGCCTCACCTGATCTAACCGAACCTATCCAAACGTAGCCTAACTCAACATAACGTGCCGATACCAGAATTGCTGGCCTTTGCGGAGCCAAGCTGAACATATTAGAGGAGAGTAGAGCGCAGGAATCCTCAGAATCGTAGTGTATAGCACAGAAATCAAGGCTATCCTCTCCTTACCTAACAAACCGTATCATACCCAAACGTAACCTATCTCTGCCCTACGTGGCGCGAACATTTTTGCCGGCCTCCCCAGAGCGAAGCAGAACATATTAGAGGAGAGGAGAGCGCGGGAATCCTCAGAACCGCACAGCAGAGCAGAAAAGTCACAAAAACACACAACTAATCCAAACCAATACAACCTACCCAGACGAAGCATAACTCAACATAACGTACCGCATCCACTATTTCTGGACCCTCCAGGGCCAAGCAGAACATAGAGGAGCCAAGTAGAGCGCAGGTATCCACCGAATAGAATTGTGTAGCACAAAAGTCACAGCTATCCTAACCTAATCCAACGTAACCTAACCTAACCAAACATTACCCAGCTCAACCTATCTCACCGCCACCACCATTGCTGGCTTCCCCAGAGCCAAGCAAGGCGTATTAGAGAATAGGGCGCAGGAATCGATAGAATCACCGTGTGTAGCTCAAGAGTCGAAGCCATCAATTCCTAGCCAAAGCAAACATAACCCTACCAAACGTAACCTGACACAATCTACGTGCCTCGGACACAATTTCTGTCCTACCCAATGCAAATCAGGGCATATTAGAGCACAGTAGAGAGGAGATATCCACCGCACAGCAATGCATATCACAAAACTCGTATATATCCTCCCCAAACCGAACCAAGCGTAACATAACAGAAAGTAACCTAACTCTACCTAACGTGCCGAGAGCAATATTGCTGACCTCACAGAGCAAAGCAAAACGTATTAGTGGATAGTAGAATGCAGAAATCCATAGAATCGTTGTGTATATCTGATAGGTCATGGCCAACCATGCCTAACCCAAAGAGCAGAATATAACCGAACACAGACTTACTCAACTCAGCGGGCCGAGACCACCATTGCTGGCCTCCTCAGAGCCAGGCAGGATATGCTAGAGCACAGTAGATCGCTGGAAGCCACCAAATAGCACTGATTAGCACAAAAGTCTAAGATATCCCAACCTACCCTTGCTTAACCTATCGCAACCAAACGAAGAATTCCTAAGCCTAACGAGCACTGGCCTCTATTGCTGGCACCCCCACAGTCGAGTAGATTACAGTAGAGCAACGAAGAGCGCAGAAGTCCACCGGATAGCGATGTATGGCACAAAAATTGGAGATACCCAATCCTAACCTAACCAAAGGTAACATAACCAAACGTAACATAATTCATACTGACGTGCCTTGAACACTATTGCTGACCTCTACGGAGCCTAGAAGAATATACTAGTGCACAGTAGAACGCCGAATTCCGACGCATGTTAGTGTACAGCAAAAACGTCTAAGGTATCCCAACATTACCTTGCCAAACCTAAACTACACAAACGTAGCATATTCCAAGCTACGACGCATAGCCCACTATTACTGGCCTCCCCATCGCCAAGCAGGGTATATTAGAGAAGAATAGAGCGCAGAAGCTCATAGATTAACAGTTTATAGCGCAGAATTCATAGACACCCTAACCTAACCCAAACAAGCCTAACCCAACCAAACGTAATCTAACTCAGCTTAACGCGCCGCGAACAATATTGCTTTCCTGCACGGAGACAAGCAGAGCATAATAGAGTAGAACTGAGCGCAGGAAACCATAGAATCGCTGTGTATAGCACAGAAGTCGAAGCTATCCAAACTTAATCAAAGCTAACGTAACCTAACCAAACGGAGCCTATCACAACCAAACGTGCCGAGATCTCTATTAATGTCCTCCCAGAGCCAAGCAGAACATAGCAGAGCACAGCAATTTGCAGAAACCCACCGCATTGCAGTGTACAGCACAAAAGTCGAATATGTCCTAACCTAACCCAAACAAACAAAACCTTACCAAACGTAACATATCTCAACCTATCGCGCCGCGACCATTACTTCTGGCGACTACGGAGAAAAGCAGAGCATATTACGTCACAGTAGAGCGTAGAAATTCGGAGAAACGCAGTGTATAGCACAAAAGTCAATGCTGTCGTGACCCAACCTAGCAAAACGTAACAAAGCCAAACGTAACATGGCTCCACCTTTCGTGCCAAGACCACCATTGCTGACATGCCCAAAGTAAAGCAGAATATACTAGAGCACAGTAGAGCGCAGAAATCCGCTGCATTGCAGTGTAAAACACAAAAGCCAGGGATATCCAAGCCTAACCTGACCTAGCCTATCCTAACCGAACGAAACCGGAATCAATATAACGTGCCGCGACCAATATTGCTGCCCTGCACAGAGCCAAGCCGAACATATTAGAGGATAGGAGAGCGTTGAAATCCATGTATTCGCAGGGTGTAGCAGAAAAGACAAAGCTATGTAAACCTGACACAGAAAATCATAACAACCAAAAGTGACCTATCTCAACCTGACGAGCCGCTGCCACAATTTCCTGTCTCCCTAGAGCAAACCACAAAATATAAGATCACAGCAATGCGCAGAAATCCACCGAATTGCAGTGTATAGCACGAAAGTCAAGGCTGTTCTAGGCTAACGTAATAAAACATAACATAAACAAACGTGACATAACTCAACTTAACGTGCCTAGGCCACTGTTGCTGACATCTCCAAAGCCAACCAAAACGTGTTAGTGGTTAGGAGAACGCAGATATCCATAGAATCGTTGTGCATATCAGAAAACACGAAGCCATCGATGCCAAACCCAAACAAAAAGAACCTAGCCAAACGTAGACTAACTATACATCACGGAACGAGACGACTATTACTGGCCTCCCCAGATTCGGGCAGAGTATACTAGAGTAATGTAGAGCGTAGAAACGCACCGAGTAACGGTGTGAAGCACAAAAGGCCACTCTAACCTATCCTAACATATCCTAGCGAAATATAATCAAACGTAACCTAACATGAACTACCGTGCCGAGACCACTATTTCCGGCCTCCCTATTGAAAAGCAGGATATTCTAGAGCACAGTTGAGAGCAGATATCCATCGAATAGCGGTATATCATGAAAGACGATGCTATCCACACCTAACCCAAACAAACGCAACCTAACCAAACGCAGCTTAACTGAACCTAACGTGCCGAGACCACTATTACTGGCCTCCACAGTGTCGAGCAGATTATAGTAGTGCAATGTAGAACGTCGAAATCCACCGAATAGCAATGCATAGCACTATTGTCAACTCCATCCCACCCCAACCTGGCTAAACGTAGTGTAACCAAACGTAACCTATCTTAGCCTAACGTGCCGAGACCACTACCGCTGGCATCCACAGAGCCAAGCAGGATATAGTAGAGAAAGGTATATTGCCGAAAGCCGCCACAAATCAGTGTATAGCACAAAAGTCAAAGATATCCTAAACAGATCTGGCATAACCATTTCTAACCAACGTATACTAATTCATCCCAACGAGGCGAGACCACTGTTGCTGGCGTCCAAGCAGAGTATACTAGAGCACAGTAAAGCGCAGAAATTCACCGCAATCCAGTGTACAGCGCAAAATTCGAAGATATCCTAACCAAACCCAAACAAACGTAACCTAACCAAACGTGACCTAACCCAACCTTACGCGCCGCGGCCAGAATTTCTGGCCGCTGCATAGCAAAGCAGAGTGTATCATATCATAGTAGATCGTAGGAATCCTCCGAATAGCAGTGCATGGCACAAAAGTCTACGCCATGCTACCCTAACCTGACAAATCTCAACATAACCATACGTAGCCTAACTCAACCTATCGTGCCTACACCACTATTGCTGACCTCCCCAGGGCAAAGCAGAATATCCTGGAGCGCAGTAGAGCGCGGAATTCCGCCGCGTTGCAGTGTAAAGCACAAAAGACTAAGATATGCTGACCTAAGCTCATGAAGCCTAACCTAATCAAACGCCGCCTAACTCAACATAACGAGTCGAGACCACTATTGCTGGCTTTCTCAGGGCCGGGCAGAGCATATTAGAGCACAGTACCGTGCATAAATCCACCGAATAGCTGTGTTTAACACAAAGCTATCCTGCCCTAACCTGGCCCAACGTAACATAGCCAAACGTAACATAACTCAACCAATCGAGCCTAAGCCCCTATTGCTGACCGCCCCTGAGTCGAGCAGAATATACTAGAGCACAGTAGATGGCAGGAATCCGCCGCATTGCAGTGTAAAGCACAGAAGTATAAGATATCCACACCTACCCTAACAAAACGTTACATAACCAAACGTAGCCTAACCGACCCTAACGTGCCGAGACCATCACTACCGGTCGCTAGAGTTGACAAAAGTATAGTAGAGCAACGTAGAGCATAGAAATCCGCCGAAGAGCTGTGTACAGCACAAATTCAAAGCTATCCTTCCATAACCCATACAAACGCACTGTAATATAACGTAACCAAGCATAACCTGACGTGCCGAGACCGACATTGCTGGAATCCACAGAGTCAAGCATAACATACTAGAGCACAGTATGGCGCAGGAGGCCGCCAAATAGCAGCGTATAGCACAAAAGTTAAAGGGATCCTAACCTAACCTCTCCCAACCTAACCTAACCGAACGTAGGAAAACTAAACATAACGGGCCGAGACCACTGATGCTGGCACACCCAGAGCCAAGCAGATTATATTAGAGCACAGTAGAGCTCTGAAATTCGCCGCATTGCAGTGTAAAGCACAAAAGTCAATGATACCATAACCTAACATCACGTAACCTAACTTATCCAAGCGTAACTTAACTCAAAATAACGTGCCGATACCACTATTCCTGGCCTTCCCAGGGCCAAGCAGAATATATTACAGGAGAGTAGAGCGGAGAAATCCACCGAATAACAATGTATACCACGAAAGTCATGGCTATCCAAACATAACCCAAGCAGACATAACCTAACCGAACGCAGCCTAACTCTGCCGAACGTGCCGAGGACACTATTACTGGAATCCACTGAACCAAGCGGAATATACTAGAGGTGGAGCGCAGACAGCCACCAGAAAGCAGTGTGCAGCACAAAAGTCAGAGGTACTCAAGCCTAACCTAACCAAACATAACACAGCCAAATGTATCCTAACGCACCCCGACGAGCCGCGGCCGTTATTGCCTTCCTTCCAAGAGCCGAGCAGAACATATTAGATGAGAGGAGAGTGCCAGAATCCATAGAATGGCGTGATACAGCGGAAAAGTCATAGCTACCAAAACCTGACCAAATGAAACGTAACCTAACCGAACGTAGCCAAACTCAACATAACGAGCGGATTCCATTATTGCTGGCCTCCCTAGAATCGAGCAGAGTGTCGTAGAGCAATGTAGAGCGTTGAAACCCAACGAACAGCAGCGTATAGCACAAAAGTCAAAGCTATACCTTCCTTATCTATCCAAACGTGATATAATCAAGCGTAACCTAACTTAACGTGACGAGCCGAGACCGATATTGCTGGAACACACAGAGCCAAGCAGAATATACTACAGCACAATGTAGCGCAGGAAGCAACCGTATTGCAGCGTATAGCACTAAATTCGAAGGGATCCTATCCTATCCTGTCCTAACCTAGCTTATCCAAACATAGAATATCTAAACCTAACGAGCCGAGACATATCATGCTGCCCTTCCCAGTGCAAAGCAGAAATTGCTAGAGCACAGTAGAGCTCAGAAATCCGCCGAATGGCAGCGTACAGCACAAAGGTCAAAGCAATGGTATCCAATTCTAACCCAACCTAACGTAACCGAACGTGACCTAACAAAGCCTAACGTTCCGCGGCCGCTATTGCTGGTTCCACAGAGCAAAGCAGAGCATATTAGATTACAGTAGAGCGCTGTAATCCACCGAATAGCAGTTTAGAGCACAAGATTCAAAGCTGTCCCATCTTAACACGACCAAACATAGCACAACCAAACGAAACATAACCGAAACATACGTGCCTAAACCACTTTTGCCGACATCGCCGGAGCGAAGCAGAATATACCAGGGCGCAGCAGGGCGCAGAAAAACACCGCATTGCAGTGTAACGCAGGAACGTCCA
Source organism: Eufriesea mexicana (assembly GCF_001483705.2). NCBI lineage: Eukaryota > Metazoa > Arthropoda > Insecta > Hymenoptera > Apidae > Eufriesea > Eufriesea mexicana. The sequence continues at coordinate 47,975 of NW_016909437.1, forward strand.
AGATACCCTGACCTACCATGCATAAGCTAACCTAATCATGCGTAGCCTAACCCAACCTAACGTGCCGAGGCCACCATTGCTGGGTTTCCCAGAACCAAGCTGAACATGTTAGAGCACAGTAGTGCGCGGAAGTCCTCCGATGAGCAGTAAAAACCGCAAAAGTCGCAGCCTCCCTCTCCTAATCTAACCAATCGTAACATAGCCAAACGTAGACTAACTGAACCCAAAGTGCAACGACCGCTATTGCTGGCCTCCCAAGAGCCAAACGGAGCACATTAGAGGAGAGTAGAGCGCCGAAATTCGCAGAATAGCAGGAAACATCACAGCTATCCAAACTTGACCCAAGGAAAGATAACCTTGCCGAACGTGACCTAGCACACCCTAACACGACGCGGCCACTATTTGTGTCATCCCACACCAAATAAGGGCATATAGGAACGCGGTAAAGCGCAGAAATCCACCGAAATTCAGTGTACAGGACAAAGGACAACGGTACCCTGTCCTAACCTAACCTCACATTGCATAAGCTAACGTAGCCTGTCTCAACCTGACGTGCATAGACCACTATTGCTGACATCCACAGAGCCAGGCAGAATATACTGGAGCACAGTAGGGCGCAGAAATCCGCAGCATTGCAGTGAAAAGCACAAAAGTCAAAGATACCATATCGTAACCAGACATATCCTATCCTAGCCAAACGTAGTATAACTCAAAATAACGTGACAATACCACTATTGGTGACCTTCCCAGACCCAAGCAGATCATATTAGATCACAGTGGAGCGCAGAAAACCACTGCATTGCAGTGTGTAGCACAAAGGTCAACTGTATGCTACTCTAACATATCCAAACGTAATATAAACAAACGTAACATAACTTGACCTGACGTGCCGAGACCACCATTTCAGGCCGCTCTAGAGACAAGCAGAATGTACTAGTGCACAACAGAACGCAGATATCCACTTAGTAGCTGTGTATAGCACAGAAGTCAACGATATCCTGGACTAACTTGTCCAAACATAGCATAACAGAACGTAATCTGGCGTGCCTAAACCAATGTTGCCGACATCTCCGCAACCAAGCCTAACGTACTGGAGCACAGTAGATCGTATAAATCAGACGCATAGCTGTGCAAAGCGCAAAAGACAAAGGTATTCTAACATAACATGGCCTAACCTAACCTAACCAAAGGAAGACCAACACAGGATAACGTGCCGCGGCCACCATTTCTTTCCCACCATAGCAAATAGAGCATATAATATCACAGTAGAGAGCAGATATCCACCAGTTCCCAGTGAATAGCACAAAAGTCAAAGCTGCCCTCTCCTAACATATGCAATTTTAACATAACCGAACGTAACATTACTCAACCTAACATGACGCGACCACTATTGCTGCCCTGCCCAGAGCCAAGCAGAACATTCTAGATGAGAGTCGAGGGCAGAAATCCATAGAAACACAGTGTATAGCAGAAAAGGCAAAGCTATCTAAACACTGCCCAAACCAGCATAACCTAACCAAACGTAGCATAACTCAAAATAACGTGCAGCGACCACTATTTCTGTCCTCAAAGACATCCTAACCTAATCTGCATAACCTAACCAAACCAATCGTAGACTAACTAAACGTAACGAACCGAGACCACTGGTGCTGGCCTCCACAGTGTCAAGCAGAAAATATTGGAGGAGAGTAGAGCGCTGAAATCCACCGAAGAGCAGTGCATAGCACGAAAGTCGAAGCAATCGTACCAAACATATCCTAACCTAACCTATCCAAACGTAACCAAACTCAACCTAACGCGCCGCGGCCACTATTTCTGGTCACCCCAGAGCAAAGCAGGGCATATTAGATCACAGCAGAGGGCAGTAACCCACCGCACTGCAGTGCTTTGCACGAGAGTCGAAGATATCTTGACCTTATCTGTCCCAACCTAACACAATCGAACGTAGCCTAACTAAACTTAACGTGCCGACAGTACCATTGCTGGCATCCCCAGAGCCAAGCAGAGCACAATAAAGTACATTAGAGCGCAGAAATCCACCGTATCGCAGTGTACAGCACAAAAGTCAAAGCTATCCTATCCTAACGTAGCCAAACCTATCCCAACCCTTCATAACGTGCCACGACAGTCATTGCTGGTCGCCCCAGAGTCGAGCAGAGTATGGTAGAGCGCAGTAGAGCGCACAAATCCACCGTATAGCAGTGTAACGTACAAAGGTCAAGGCAATCCTGTCCAAACCTAACCTAACGTAGAATAAACAGACGTAACGTAACCGTGCCGAGACCACTAATGCTGGCCGCCCAGCGAGAAGCAGGTCGCACTAGAGCACAGCAGACCGCAGAAGCCTACCGAATAGATGTGTATAGCACTAAAGTCAAAGCAAGCCTAACCGAACTTTGCTTTAGCTAACCTAACAAGACGTAACCTAACACAACTTAACGTGCCGACACAGCTACTGCTGTCCACCGCAGAGCAAGGCAGGTAGTATTAGAGCATAGTAGGTTGCAGACATCCACCGAATAGCAGTGTATGGAAAGAAAGTCAAAGCTACCCAATCCGAACATAACCAATCTTAACATAGCCGAAAGTAACCTTACAAAATCCAACGTGCCACGACCACTATTTCTGGCCTTACCAGATTGGAGCAGAGTATAGTACAGCACAGTAGGGTGCAGAAATACAGCGAATAGCAGTTTATAGGACAAAAGTTATGGCTACCGTGTCCTAACCTAGCCAAACGTAACGTAACCCAGCGTAACATAGCAAAGCCTAACGCGGCGAGACCACTATTGCTGACCTGCCCAAAGTAAAGCAGAATATAGCAGAGCACAGTAGACTGCAGAAATCTAACCGAATAGCAGTGTATTGCACGATAGTAGAAGCTGCGCTTACCGAACATAACCTAACATTACCTCACCAAAGTTAACCTAACGCATTCTAACATGCTGAGGCCACAATTGCTGGCCTGCTCGGAGAGACGCAGAAAATATTAGTGCACAGTAGATCGCAGAAACCTACGGAATAGCAGCGTATGCCACAATAGTCGTAACTACCCCATCCTAACCTAACCAAACGTAACGTAGCCAAACGTTACATACCTCAACCTAACGGCCAAAGACCGCCATTGATGGCCTCCACTGAGCCAACCAGAGCATAGTACAGAAACATGCAGCGCAGAAATCCTGCGAATAGCAGTCTAGAGCACAGAAGTCATAGCTATTCTATGCTAACCTAACCGAACGTAACATAACCGAACGTAACATAATTCAACATATCGTGCTTAGACCACACCCGCTGGACTCCACAGAGCCAAAGAGAATACACTCGGGAATTGTAGAGCGCAGAAATCCGCCGCATTGCAGTGTATAGCAGAAAAATCAGAGATACCCAAGTCTCACCTGGCCGAACCTAACCTAACCGAACGTAGCCTATCTCAACATAACGTGCGTCGGCGACTATTGCCTGCTTCCGCAGCCCCAAGCTGAATGTACTAGAGCAGAGTCGAGCGCTGAAATCCACCGAAAGCAGTGTACAGCACGAAAGTGAAAGCAATCCTGACCGAACTTTACCCCACCTAACATAACCGACCGTAATATAACTCAACCTAACGTGCCGAGACCATTGCTGCTGCCCTCCGCAGAGCCACGCAGAAAACATTAGAGCACAGTAGGGCGTAGATGTACACCGAATAGCAGTATATAGAACAAAAGTAAAAGCTACCCTATTCTAACCTAGTAAAACGGAACGTAACCAAACGTAACATAGCACAACCTAGCGTTCCGAGGTAACTATTGCTTCCCTCCCCAGGGCCAAGCAGAATATTTGTGAGGAGAGTAAAGCGCAGAGGTCCGCATAATCGCGGTGTATGGCACAAAAGTCAAAGCTACCCTATCTTAACCGTAACAAACGTAACATCTACGAACGAAACGTAACTCAGACTAACGTGCCGAGGAAAGTATTGCTGTCTTCCGCAGAGCCAAGCAGAATATACTAGAGCACTGTATATCGCACAAATCCACCGAAAAGCAGTGTAAAGCACGAAAGTCGAAGCCACTCTAACCAAACACAACATAACCTAACACAATCAAGCGTAACGTGGCTCAAACTAACGTGCCTCGTACGCTATAGCTGGCCTCCCCAGAGTCGGCCAGAGTATAGTAGAGCACAGTAGAGAGCAGAAACCCACCACATTGCTGTGTACAGCACAAAAGTCGAAGATATCCTTACGTATCCCGATCTATCCTAGCCTAACCGAACGTACCATAACACAACCGAACGTGCAGATACCATTATTGCTGCCCCACTGAGCCAAGCAGAATATAGCAGAGCACAGTATAGTGCAGAGGTCCAACCGAACAACAGTGTACAGCACGAAAGTCAAAGCTACGCTTACCGAAACTTACCTAACCTATCCTAACCGAAAGCAACATAACTCGAACTAACGTGCCGATGCCACTATTGCCGGCCTCCCCAGAGCCAAGCAGAGAATATTAGAGCACGGTAGAGCGCAGAAGTCCACCGAAAAGCGGTGTTCAGCACTAAAGTCAAAGCTAACCTGTCCTAAACTAACCGAACTTAACGTAACCAAACGTTACGTAACTCAACCACACGTACCGAGACCACTATTGCTGCCCCCCCCCCCCAGGGCCAAGCGGAATGTGCGTGTGGAGAGTAGAACTCAGAAATCCATAGAACCGCTGTGTATAGCACAAAAGTCAAAGATAACCTGTCCTAACCTAAACAAACTTAACATAGCCGAACGTAGCATAACTCAGACTAACGTGTCAGTACCACTACTGCTGGGATCAGTAGCGTCGAGCAGGGTATAGTATAGCAAAGTAGAGCGCAGAAATTCGCCACCTTGCTGTGTAGAGCACAAATGCCGAAAGTATCCAAGCCTCACTTGACCAAACCTAGCCTTACCGAACGTTGCCTAGCTCAACATAACGCGTCGAGAACACTATTGTTGGCAACTCCATTGCCAAACGGAATATAGTAGAGTATATTAGAGCCCAGAAGTCCACCGAATATCAGTGTATAGCATGAAAGTCGAAGCTATCCGAACTTAACACGAACTAACGTAACCTAGACGAACGTATCCTAACTCAATATAACGTGCCGCGACCACCATTGCTGGGCTCCCCATTGCCAAGCAGAATCTATTACAGCACAGTAGAGAGCAGAAATCCGCCCAAGATCAGTCTATTGCAGAAAGGTTTAAGACATCCTAACCTAACCTAGCCTAACCTACCCTACCCCAAATAAACGTAACCTAATTCAACCTAACTAGCCACGACGGCCATTGCTGGTCTGCACAGGGCGAAGTAGATTATAGCAGAGCACAGTAGAGGGAGGAAATCTTCTGACTAGTTGTGTACAGCCGAAAGGTCAAAGCTACAAACTGCTAACCTGACCTATCCTAGCATAACCAAACGTAATATGACTCTATCAAAGTGCCGCGACGACAATTGCTAGCATCCACAGAGACAAGCAGAATATAGTAGAGCATAGTGGAACGCGGGGTTCCTCCGAATAGCAGTGTATAGCACAAAAGCAATGCTATCATCACCTAATGTATCCTAAGCTAACCTAGCGATGCGTAACTTAATTCAAACCAACGTGCAGTGACGATAGTTGCTGGCATCTCCAGTGCCAAGCAGAATATTGGAGTGCACAGTAGAGCGCAGAAATCCACCGAAAAGCAGTGCATAGCGCAAAATTCGAAGTTATCCTGACCTAACCTATCCAAACATATCCTAGCCGAATGTAACATTACTCAACCTAATGTGCCCAGACCGCTACTCCTGGTATCCCCAGAGCTGGAACATCTAAAGCCATAATTACAACATATATTGATTCCTCTGTAATTGCTTTGGAATATACATCATCAGTGATCAAAGTTACTCAACGGCTACATTACTGTGATGACGGCTGCACCCAGTGCTGCGTTGTCAACTGTTAATTTCTCGAGGGATAACGGAGCATAGTTTTCCTTCATACTGGTGCTCTTAGATATAAATCACCATCGGCTAACTTAACCAAAGGCAGCAGTGCTATCTTGGCATATTTACTAACTACCGTTTAGTGAATTGTAATTGCCGATAGGCATAAACGCCTTACACATAGGTATACCAATAACTACTGTAGAAATACGTTCATTAGGGGGCCAAGTATTCCAACGTCTACATTAATGTGATGGTGGATATACTTACTACACTGTCGTCAATTCCCAATATCTGGAGGCTCAGTTGATCTGTACCTTGCTATTGAAGGGTTGGTAGAGTACAGAAATCGTCAATGAACAGATTAATCCAACGGCTACTGTGGCATATTTGTGGAGTAATGTGTACCGTACAGACAGTTGGAAGCATCTCAAGCCTTAGTAGTAATATACACTGATAATTTTAGAACTGCGTTGGAAATTACATCGTAAGTGTACGATGCTCTTCAACATCTACGTTACTGTGATGATGGCTGTATTCAGTGCTGCGATGTAAATTGCTTATTTGAAGAGTGATAATTGACCATCATTCTCTTCTTTACAGTTGCAATGGAATATACATCTGCAGTGACCAACTTAAACCAACGGCGTCAGTGTTCTCTTGGTAGATGCACCAATTTCCGTACTGTCAATTGTAAGTGTCACTAGACAAGACCGCGCTATACATAGGTTATTCTATAATCATTTTCGAATTTACGTCATCAGTGGACATTGAATTCCAATGACTACATTGCTGTGAAGGTGGCTATCACCAGTACTGTGTTGTAAATTGTTAATACCTCGAGGGGCAGTATATGTGTATTCTGTTATTTTAGAATTGATATAGATCAGAAATCGTCACATAATATGTTAATCCGGCGGCTATAGTGCCATACGATTGGATGTAATAAGTACCGCACAGTCAGTTGGGAATGCCTCAAGCCATAATCCCATTATACGTAGATTAAGTTGGAATTGCGTTGGAATTCACATCATCAGTGATCAAGGTCTTTCAACGTCGACATTACTGTGAAGATACACGCACACGGTTCTGCGACGTCAGTTGCTAATTTCTCGAGGCATGATGGTCCTTCATTTTTCTTTCTACATCTGCTGTAGAATATACGTCATCTGTGACCAACAGGAACCAACATGGCTCTCTTGGTCGATGTGCTAATTACCGTCCTGTGACATCTGTGAATTGTAAATATCGCAAGTCATATTTGCACAATACATAGGTTATTCGAGAGTTGCTTAATTATTACCTTCGTCATTGAACCAAGGCTCCCTACGGCTAAATTACTCCGATGGTAGGTATACCCAGTACACTGTTGTCAATTCGTCAATATCTGGAGGCTGAGTTGATCTGTATATTGATATTCTAGAATTGATATTGTACAGAAATCGTCATTGGACGGACTAATACAACGGTTACGGCGCTATATTGGTGGATGTAATATGTACCGTACATTCAGCTGGAAATATCTAAAGCCATAATCGCAACATATATAGATTGTTCTAAAATTGCGTTGGAAATTACATCGTCAGTGGACGAAGTTATTCAACAGCTGCATTACTGTGATGATGACTGTATTCAGTGCTGCGGTGTGGATTCTTAACTTCTAGAAGGATAATTGTCCTTCATTTTCCTTTCCACAGTTGCACTAGAATATATGTCTGCCGTGACCAGCTTATACAAACGGCAACAGTGCTCTCATGGTAGATGTACCAATTACCGTACTGTGAATTTTAAATATCACTCGCCAAACCGTAATACACATAGGTTATTCTAGTATCACTTTCGAATTTACATCATCAGTGGATATAGGATTCCAAAGACTAAATTACTGTGATTCTGTCTATCATCAGTACTGTGTTGTAAATTATTAATATCTCGAGGAGCAGTATATTTGTATTTCGTCGTCCTAGAATTGATATGGAATAGAAATCATCATTGAACAGATTAATACTACGGCTACAGTCAGACATTGGTGTATGTAATGAATACCCTACTATCAGTTGGAAATAGCTCGAGCCATAATCCTAACATACATTTATTATTGTGGACTTGCTTTGGAATTTACGTCATCAGTGGGCAAGGTCGTTCAACCGCTACAATACTGTAATGATGACTGAACTCAGTCCTGTGTTGTCATTTGTTAGTATCTGGAAGGACAATGGTTCTTCACTTTTCTTTCTAGAGTTACTGAAGTATATACAACCTCAGTGACCAATTTATGCCAACTCCAACAGCCTTCTCCTGGTAAATGTACTAATTACCGTACTGTTAATTCTAAATGTCACTAGCCGCAGCCGCACTGTACGAAGGTTATTCAATAATTACGTTAGAATTTCCACCATCAGTGAAGATAGTAGCGCTACGTATGCATTACTGAGATGGTGGCTGCACTCATTACTGTGTAGTCAATTACTAATATCTGGAGGCTCGGTGGATCTGTATTTCGTTATTCTAGAATCGACATTGAAAAGAAATAATCATTGAACAGATTAGTCCACCGGCTACACTGCTGTATTGGTGGATACAATGATTACCCTACAGTCAATTGGAAATTCCTCAATACGTAATCATAATATGCATTGATTAATCTAGAATTGCGTCGGAATTTACATCATCAGTGAACTAAGCTGTCCTGCGGCATCAATAACATGGTAGTATCTGTACTCATTCCTGTGTTGTCATGTATTCATATCTCGAGGCATCATGGGTACGCATTTCTCGTTCTACTTTTGCTGTGGAATATACACAATCAGTGAACAGATCTATCCAATAACTGCAGTGACCAGTTGGAGGACGTACTAATTGCCATACTGTCAATTGTTAATATCGCTAGCCATAACCGCACTATGCGCAGGTTGTTCTAGAATCACTTTCGAACTTACACCACCAGTGAACAAAGAATTCCAACGACTACATTACTGTGAGGATGGCTGTACTCAGGACATTGTTGTCAATTGTTAATAACAAGAAGCAGTTTTGACCTATATTTTGTCATTCTAAAATTGTAGTAGAAATTAGATTATCACTTAAGAGCTTAATCCTAGGGCCACAGGGCAGTATTGGTGGATTTAATGACTACCGAGCTCTCAATGCGGAATTTCTCAAGCTTTATCCGTTACACACGTTGATAACTCCAGATTTGAATATGAGTTTGCATCATCACTGCACGAAGTTTTCCAACGTCTAGAATAATATGATGATGGATGTGCTCAGTACTGTCTGGCAATTTGTTAATATCACAAGGGTTAATGGATGTGCATTTCACGCTCTAGAATTTCTGTGTGGAAGTCCATCGTCAGCGAACAGAATATTATATCGGCAACAGCGATCAGCCGGGAGACGTACGAAATGTCGTTCTGTCAATTGCATGTTCCACTATGCATAACCGCACTACACATACATTATTCTAGAATCACACTCGAATTCTCATCATCATTTTACAGAGTAGCCCAACGTCTATATTACTGTGGTGCACTCAGCAATCTGTTATGAATTGCTAACTTCTCGATGGCCACTGTACCTGTATTCTGTCATTCCAGAATTGTAGAACTTATATCACCATTGAATGGAATAATCCAAATGCTACTATGCTGTAACTGTTTATGTAATGGGTACAGTACTGTCAATTGTAAATGTCACTAGCATTAACAGTACTATCAATAGATTGTACTAGAGCTCCTTTGGAATTTTTGTTATCAGTGAACAATATTGTACAAAGTGCTACGGTACAGTAGTGATGGATGCACTCTGTACTGTGTAGTCATTTGTTAGTATATCGAGGGACAATGGACATGCATTTCTCGTCCTAGTATTTCTGCGGTATATACGTCATCAGTGAACAGAGCAATCCAACGGCAAGAGCGATCTGTTTGAAGATGTACTAAATGCTGTAATGCCAACTGTAAATATCACTGGCCACAACCGAACTATACACAGGTTACTCTATAATACGTATCGAATTTGCATCATCAGTGAACAAAGTAGTCCAATGGCTACTTTACTGCGATGGCTGCTGTACTCAGTACTGTGTTGTCAACTGTTAATAACTCGAGTGCCATTGGATCTGCCTTTCTCCGTTCTATAACAGATATAGGAATGAACTCATCATTTAACAGAGTAATGCAGCGGCTACTGCCTGTGATGGAAGATGTGATATGAACCGTACTCTCAATAGGAAATGTCTCATTCCATAACTGAAGTATACAATGGTCATTCCAGTGTTGCAATGGAATTTTCATCATCAGTGGACTAAGTTATCCAATGGCGACAATACTGCGGTGGTGGCTGTACTCAGAACTGTGTTGTCATTTATTAATATCCCGTGAGATAATCGACATGCATTTCTCTCTCTAGAATGGCTGTGGTGTGTACACAATGGGTGAACATATTAATAAAGTGGCAAAAATTGTCTGTTGGAATGAATACAATATGTTATATTGTCAATTGTAGATGTCACTAGACATAAGCTCGCTGTGCCTATTTTACTCCAGAGTATCTTTCGAATTTGCATCATCAGTGAGCAAAGGAGTCCAGCGCCAACATTACCGTCATCGTGGCTGTACTCATTACTTCGTCGTCATCTGTTTTTATCCCGAGTGCCAGTGGACCCGAATATTGCCTTTCTAGAATTGATATAGAATTTAAATCATCATCTGACAAATTAATCCAACGGCTACAGTGTAATATTCGCGGATCTAGCCAATACTGTACCATAAATTTGACATATCTCGAGCCACAACTACAATATGCATTGATTACTGCAGAATTGATTTGGAATTTACATCCTCAGTGGACAAAACAGGCCAACAGCAACATTACAGCTACACTGCTTGAACTCAGTACTGCGTTGTCAACTTTCAACATCTCGAGGCTCACTGGACGTGTATTTTGTCATTCCAGAAATGTTATAGGACTTATGTTACCATTGTGCAGACTAAACCAACGGCTGCAGTGCTTTATAGGTGGATATGTCAAGTATCACATAGTCAACTCGGAATATCTCCAGCTGGAACGATAATAAATACTTACTATTCCAGAATTGCGTTGGAATATGCTTTCGCAGTGGACAAGGTAGTCCAACCGCAACATTACAGTTATGATGGCTGCAATCAGTACATTGTTGTCAATAGTAAATATCTCGAGCCTCACGCGAACTCTATTTTGCAATTCCATAATTATTATAGAAACTAAATCAGCATTGAAGAGATTAAACCAACGGCTGTAGTGCTATATTCGTGGATATAATATGTACCGCACCGTGAATAGGAAATATCTCAAGCCGCGAGCGTAAAAAACATTAATCATTCCAGAATTGATTTCGAATGTTCATCCTCAATGGACAGAGTAGTCCAACGGCAACAATAAAGTGACGATGAATGTTCTCAGTACTGCGTTGTCAAATGCTAATGTCTGGTGGATCACTGAATATGTTCTTTGGTATTCAGGAATCGTTACACAATTAAAATTGCCTTTGAAGGTGTTAATACAACGGATACGGTGCTGTGTTGGTGGTTATAATAAGTACCGTACAGAAAATTGGTAATGTCCTAAACTACAACGTTAATAAATATTAATTACTCCGGAGTTGCTTTGGAATGTACGACCTCAGTGAGCAGAGTAGTTGAAAGGCAACATTACAGTGACGATTGCCGTACTCTGTACTGTGTTGCCAAATGCCAATATCTCGTGTCTCACTGTGTCTGTACTTTGCCATTATAGAGTTGTTATAGAATTTAAATCATAGTGGTACATATTAAGCCGATGGTTGCAGTGCTATATTAGAAGGTATAATAAGTACCGTGCTGACTATTTGAAATTTCTCAAGACATACAAGTAATATATATTGATTATTCCAGAACTGATCGGGAATGTACATCCCCAGTGATCGAAATAGACCAACAGCAACATTACAGTTATGAAGGCTGTACTCATTACTGTATTGTCAATGTCCAGCATCTTGAGGCCCGCAGTATCTGCATTTTGTCATTATAGAAGTGTTATAGAATTTAAATCATCACTGAACAGAGTAAGCAGGCAGCAGCAGTGATATATTGGTAGATTTAACATGTACCGTACTGACAATTGGAAATGTCTCAACCCATAAAGGTAATATACATTGCTTATTTTGCAGAAATGCTTTGGAATTTACAATATTAGTGAACAAAGTAGTCCAACGCCAGCATTATAGTAATGATGGCTGCACTCAGCAATGAGTTGGCATTGTTAATACCTCGAAGCTCACTGGATCTGTTATTTGCCATTCCCGAATTACTGTATAATTTAAGTCTCCATTAGACAGTTCAATCCAACAGCCATAGTGATGTATCCGTAGATATAATAACATCGGTACCGACATTTGGAAACGTCTCGAGCCACAACCGCAATATACAGTGGTTACTCCAGAATCTCCTTGGAATTTACATCCCCAGTGAGCAAAGTATTCCAACGGCTGCAGTACTGTGGTGATGAAGGTACCTAGCACTTTGTCGTCAATTGTCAATATCTCGAGGGGTAACGGATCAGTCCGTTATCATTCTAGTATAGGTATAAAATGTGAAACATCATTGAACATAATAATCCAACGGCTGCATTGCTATTTTGGTTGACATAATAGGTATCGCTCTGTCAATTGGAAATATCTCAAGCCGCAACAGTAATGTACAAGGGTTATTCCAGAACTGCA